>NC_092766.1:15619655-15784655 GCF_047496795.1 Chiloscyllium punctatum
CCCTCAGAACTGACCCTCCGACAGCGCCCACTCCCTCAGCACTGACCCTCTGACAGTGCCCACTTCCTCAGCACTGACCCTTCGACAGCACCCGCTCCCTTGCACTGACCCTCCGACAGCGCCCGCTCCCTCAGCACTGACCCTCCGACAGCACCAGGTCCCTCAGCGCTGACCCTCTGACAGCGCCCGCTCCCTCAGCACTGACCCTCCGACAGCGCCCTCTCCCTCAGCACTGACCCTCCGACAGCGCCCACTCCCTCAGCACTGACCCTCCGACACAGCCCACTCCTCAGCACTGACCCTCCAACAGCACCCGCTCCCTCAGCACTGACCCTCCGACACAGTCCACTCCCTCAGCACTGACCCTCCGACACAGCCTGCTCCCTCAGCACTGACCCTCCGACACAGCCCGCTCCCTCAGCACTGACCCTCCGACAGCGCCCGCTCCCTCAGCACTGACCCCTCCGACACAGCCCACTCCCTCAGCACTGACCCTCCGACAGCACCCGCTCCCTTGCACTGACCCTCCGACAGCGCCCGCTCCCTCAGCACTGACCCTCCGACAGCGCCCGCTCCCTCAGCACTGACCCTCCGACAGCACCAGGTCCCTCAGCGCTGACCCTCCGACAGTGCCCGCTCCCTCAGCACTGACCCTCCGACACAGCCCACTCCCTCAGCACTGACCCTCTGACAGCACCCGCTCCCTCACACTGACCCTCCGACAGCTCCCGCTCCCTCAGCACTGACCCTCCGACACAGCCCACTCCCTCAGCACTGACCCTCCAACAGCACCCGCTCCCTCAGCACTGACCCTCCGACACAGTCCACTCCCTCAGCACTGACCCTCCGACAGCGCCCGCTCCCTCAGCACTGACCCTCCGACACAGCCCGCTCCCTCAGCACTGACCCTCCGACAGCGCCCGCTCCCTCAGCACTGACCCTCCGACACAGCCCACTCCCTCAGCACTGACCCTCTGAAAGCGACCGCTCCCTCAGCACTGACCCTCCGACAGCGCCCACTCCCTCAGCACTGACCCTCCGACACAACCCACTCCCTCAGCACTGACCCTCACACAGCGCCCACTTCCTCAGCACTGACCCTCCGACAGTGCCCGCTCCCTCAGCACTGACCCTCCCACAGCGCCCACTCCCTCAGCACTGACCCTCCGACAGCGCCCGCTCCCTCAGCACTGACCCTCCCACAGCGCCCACTCCCTCAGCGCTGACCCTCCCACAGTGCCCGCTCCCTCAGCACTGACCCTCCGACAGCGCCCGCTCCCTCAGCACTGACCCTCCGACAGCGCCCGCTCCCTCAGCACTGACCCTCCGACAGCGCCCGCTCCCTCAGCACTGACCCTCTGCCTCAGCACTGACCCTCCGACAGCGCCCACTCCCACAGCACTGACCCTCCGACAGCGCCCGCTCCCTCAGCACTGACCCTCCGACAGCGCCCGCTTCCTCAGCACTGACCCTCACACAGCGCCCACTCCCTCAGCACTGACCCTCTGACAGCGCCCACTCCCTCAGCACTGACCCTCCGACAGCGCCCGCTCCCTCAGCACTGACCCTCTGAAAGCGACCGCTCCCTCAGCACTGACCCTCCGACAGCGCCCACGTCCCTCAGCACTGACCCTCCAACAGCGCCCGCTCCCTCAGCACTGACCCTCCGACACAGCCCGCTCCCTCAGCACCGACCCTCCGACAGCGCCCGCTCCCTCAGCACTGACCCTCCGACAGCGCCCGCTCCCTCAGCACTGACCCTCCGACAGCGCCCGCTCCCTCAGCACTGACCCTCTGCCTCAGCACTGACCCTCCGACAGCGCCCACTCCCACAGCACTGACCCTCCGACAGCGCCCGCTCCCTCAGCACTGACCCTCCGACAGCGCCCGTTTCCTCAGCACTGACCCTCACACAGCGCCCACTCCCTCAGCACTGACCCTCTGACAGCGCCCACTCCCTCAGCACTGACCCTCCGACAGCGCCCGCTCCCTCAGCACTGACCCTCTGAAAGCGACCGCTCCCTCAGCACTGACCCTCCGACAGCGCCCACTCCCTCAGCACTGACCCTCCAACAGCGCCCGCTCCCTCAGCACTGACCCTCCGACACAGCCCGCTCCCTCAGCACCGACCCTCCGACAGTGCCCACTCCCTCAGCACTGACCCTCCCACAGCGCCCGCTCCCTCAGCCCTGACCCTTCGACAGTGCCTGCTCCCTCAGCACTGACCCTCCCACTGCGCCCGCTCCCTCAGCACTGACCCTCCGACAGTGCCCACTCCCTCAGCACTGACCCTCCGACAGTGACCGCACTCTCAGCACTGACCCTCCGACAGTGCCCACTCCCTCAGCACTGACCCTCCGACAGTGACCGCACTCTCAGCACTGATCCTCCGACAATGCCCGCTCCCTCAGCACTGACCCTCCGACAGTGCCCGCTCCCTCAGCACTGACCCTCCGACAGTGCCAGCTCCCTCAGCACTGACCCTCCGACAATGCCCGCTCCCTCAGCACTGATCCTCCGACAGTGCCCGCTCCCTCAGCACTGATCCTCCGACAATGCCCGCTCCCTCAGCACTGACCCTCCGACAGTGACCGCACTCTCAGCACTGACCCTCCGACAATGCCCGCTCCCTCAGCACTGATCCTCCGACAATGCCCGCTCCCTCAGCGCTGACCCCTTAACAGCACCCACTCCCTCACCACTGACCCTCCAACAGCACCCACTCCCTCAGCACTGACCCTCCGACACAGCCTGCTCCCTCAGCACTGACCCTCCGACAGCGCCCGCTCCCTCAGCACTGACCCTCCGACAGCGCCCACTCCCTCAGCACTGACCCTCCCACAGCGCCCGCTCGCTTAGCACTGACCCTCCAACAGCGCCCGCTCCCTCAGCACTGACCCTCCGACAGCGCCCGCTCCCTCAGCACTGACCCTCCAACAGCACCCACTCCCTCAGCACTGACCCTCCAACAGCACCCACTCCCTCAGCACTGACCCTCCGACACAACCTGCTCCCTCAGCACTGACCCTCCGACACAGCCCGCTCCCTCAGCACTGACACTCCGACAGCGCCCGCTTCCTCAGCACTGACCCTCCAACAGTGCCCGCTCCCTCAGCGCTGACCCTCACACAGCGCCCACTCCCTCAGCACTGACCCTCACACAGCGCCCACTCCCTCAGCACTGACCCTCCCACAAAACCCACTCCCTCAGCACTGACCCTCACACAGCGCCCACTCCCTCAGCGCTGACCCTCACACAGCGCCCACTCCCTCAGCACTGACCCTCACACAGCGCCCACTCCCTCAGCACTGACCCTCCCACAAAACCCGCTCCCTCAGCACTGACCCTCACACAGCGCCCGCTCCCTCAGCACTGACTCTCCGACAGCGCCCACTCCCTCAGCACTGACCCTCCGACAGAGCCTGCTCCCTCAGCACTGACCCTCCGACAGCGCCCACCCCCTCAGCACTGACCCTCCGACAGAGCCCGCTCCCTCAGCACTGACCCTCCGACAGTGCCCACTCCCTCAGCACTGACCCTCCCACAGCGCCCGCTCCCTCAGCACTGACCCTACGACAGCGCCCGCTCCCTCAGCGCTGACCCTCCCACAGTGCCCGCTCCCTCAGCACTGACCCTCCGACAGTGCCCGCTCTGTCAGCACTGACCCTCCGACAGTGCCCGCTCCGTCAGCACTGACCCTCCGACAGCGCCCGCTCCCTCAGCACTGACCCTCCGACAGTGCCTGCTGCCTCAGCGCTGACCCTCTGACAGCGCCCGCTCCCTCAGCACTGACCCTCACACAGCGCCCACTCCCTCAGCACTGACCCTCCGACAGTGCCCACTCCCTCAGCACTGACCCTTCCACAGCGCCCGCTCCCTCAGCACTGACCCACCCACAGCGCCCGCTCCCTCAGCACTGACCCTACGACAGCGCCCGCTCCCTCAGCGCTGACCCTCCCACAGTGCCCGCTCCCTCAGGGCTGACCCTCCGACACAGCCCGCTCCGTCAGCACTGACCCTCCGACAGTGCCCGCTCCGTCAGCACTGACCCTCCGACAGCGCCCGCTCCCTCAGCACTGACCCTCCGACAGTGCCTGCTGCCTCAGCGCTGACACTCTGACAGCGCCCGCTCCCTCAGCACTGACCCTCCCACAAAACCCACTCCCTCAGCACTGACCCTCACACAGCACCCACTCCCTCAGCGCTGACCCTCCGACAGCGCCCGCTCCCTCAGCACTGACCCTCCGACAGCGCCCGCTCCCTCAGCACTGACCCTCCGACAGCGCCCACTCCCTCAGCACTGACCCTCCGACAGCGCCCGCTTCCTCAGCACTGACCCTCCAACAGTGCCCGCTCCCTCAGCGCTGACCCCTTAACAGTGCCCGCTCACTCAGCACTGACCCTCACACAGCGCCCGCTCCCTCAGCACTGACCCTCCGACAGTGCCCGCTCTGTCAGCACTGACCCTCCGACAGTGCCCGCTCCGTCAGCACTGACCCTCCGACAGCGCCCGCTCCCTCAGCACTGACCCTCCGACAGTGCCTGCTGCCTCAGCGCTGACACTCTGACAGCGCCCGCTCCCTCAGCACTGACCCTCACACAGCGCCCACTCCCTCAGCACTGACCCTCCGACAGTGCCCACTCCCTCAGCACTGACCCTTCCACAGCGCCCGCTCCCTCAGCACTGACCCACCCACAGCGCCCGCTCCCTCAGCACTGACCCTACGACAGCGCCCGCTCCCTCAGCGCTGACCCTCCCACAGTGCCCGCTCCCTCAGGGCTGACCCTCCGACACAGCCCGCTCCGTCAGCACTGACCCTCCGACAGTGCCCGCTCCGTCAGCACTGACCCTCCGACAGCGCCTGCTCCCTCAGCACTGACCCTCCGACAGTGCCTGCTGCCTCAGCGCTGACCCTCCCACAAAACCCACTCCCTCAGCACTGACCCTCACACAGCGCCCACTCCCTCAGCGCTGACCCTCCCACAAAACCCACTCCCTCAGCACTGACCCTCACACAGCGCCCACTCCCTCAGCGCTGACCCTCCGACAGCGCCCGCTCCTCAGCACTGACCCTCCGACAGCGCCCGCTCCCTCAGCACTGACCCTCCGACAGTGCCCCGCTCCGTCAGCACTGACCCTCCAACAGTGCCCGCTCCCTCAACACTGACCCACCCACAGCGCCCGCTCCCTCAGCCCTGACTGAGAGAGTGGGGGCCCGAGATCATTGGATCTGGGTCTTGCAACGCTGTCGCCGGGCTGTGGGAAATATCTGAGGGCACACACCTTGTGGGCGATGCACACCTAAGTCAAATAGCCCCTTGCAGTGACCAAGTGATGCAGAGATCCTGTGGGAACGATCCAAGCTGCCTCGGGAGCATGGAAACCTTAACGCTGGAGGAAGGGAACTGAGACAGTGAACAGTCTGGTCTCCTTATTGGGTGAAATGCAGAGGAAGTTGGTGAGTAATTATGTCGGTTTGACTTGACACACCCTGGAGTAATAGAGCATCAATGTTGGTTGGGTTTTGGTTTGAAAAATTCATAGGGCCCATCTTTTGTCTCCATTTGCATGTGTCTGAAGTTGGATAAATAATTCAGCCTCTCGCGTCCAGGATGCCATGACTCCGCACATTGCAGCTTCATTGACTCATCGGGGCATTCGGGAGAGTTGAGGGAGGTCAGACCGTTGGGCACTGGAGAGCGGACTGTGTTAGGGAACAACACTGACTGCTCACAGACCAGCACAGACCAGCACAGACACACTGCTCCCACACACACAGAGGGAGCTGTACTCTGGATCGAACCCCGTGCTGTCTGTGGGATGGGGGAAGAGTGTAGAGGGAGCTATGCTGCAGCCCCTACACCCTCTCCCTATCTCTGTCACCCCCTCCACCCCCTACACCCCCTCCCTATCTCTGTCACCCCCTCCAGCCCCTACACCCTCTCCCTATCTCTGTCACCCCCTCCACCCCCTACACCCCCTCCCTATCTCTGTCACCCCCTCCAGCCCCCTACATCCCCTCCCTATCTCTGTCACCCCCTCCACCCCCTATACCCCCTCCCTATCTCTATCATCCCCTCCAGCCCCTATACCCCCTCCCTATCTCTGTCACCCCCTCCATCCCCCTCCCTATCTCTGTCACCCCCTCCAGCCCCTACACCCCCTCCCTATCTCTGTCACCCCCTCCAGCCCCTACACCCCCTCCCTATCTCTGTCACCCCCTCCAGCCCCCTACACCCCCTCCCTATCTCCGTCCCCCCCTCCAGCCCCTACACCCTCTCCCTATCTCTGTCACCCCCTCCAGCCCCTACACCCCCTCCCTATCTCTGTCACCCCCTAAACCCCCTCCCTATCTCTGTCACCCCCTCCATCCCCCTACACCCCCTCCCTCTCTCTGTCACCCCCCACAGGAGGTTGCGATTTTCGAGGCTTCATTGACGTAGCGCCTGGAGGGGGTTGAGCGGTTGCTGAATGCCAGCGCTCCAGCGTTTCAATCCCTCCTTAGGGAAAGGTAACTCCCTGTCTTCCAAGTTTAACTGTGTAAAACCTCTCGCCCCCGTCCACCCTCCCAACGGTTGGCTTCCATTTCACGGAGAGCTGGGTACTTACTGTGGGGGGGATTGGCCGATCTCTCTGCACTCCCCTCTGCCACGGTTGTTTGCTGGCGATGGCAGCCTGGGAGATTGGCAGGGAATGCCTTCCACCCTGCGTGACTGTCAGCTCACTTCAGGAAATTCAACGCATCAGGTTACAGCACTCCAGGGAGATGAAGCAGCTCCCTCTGTCCCCGCGGGTCAGAGCTCCAGCTCAGAGAGACTGTGCCTCCCTCAGCTCCCTCTCTCCGCTCCCAGTCCCCACACTGCGATCGACTTGCATTTCTGCAGCAATTGTCTGTGCCCTTCGAGAGACGCTGAGGGAGCGGGCACTGAGGGGGGGGTCAGTGCTGAGGGAGCGGGCGCTGAGGGGGGGGGTCAGTGCTGAGGGAGCGGGCGCTGAGGGGGGGGGTCAGTGCTGAGGGAGCGGGCGCTGAGGGGGGGGTCAGTGCTGAGGGAGCGGGCGCTGAGGGAGGGTCATTGCTGAGGGAGCGGGCGCTGAGGGAGGGTCAGCGCTGAGGCAGCGGGTGCTGAGGGAGGGTCATTGCTGAGGGAGCGGGCGCTGAGGGAGGGTCAGCGCTGAGGGAGCGAGTGCTGTCGGAGGGTTAGGGCTGAGGGAGCACTGCACGTTCACCCTGAGGGACGTGTTGATATATAGTGACAGAGATAGGGAGGGGGTGTAGGGGCTGGAGGGGGTTACAGAGATAGGGAGGTGGTGTAGGGGCTGGAGGGGGTGACAGAGATAGGGAGGGGGTGTAGGGGGCTGGAGGGGGTGACAAAGATAGGGAGGGGGTGTAGGGGCTGGAGGGGGTGACAGAGATAGGGAGGGGGTGTAGGGGCTGGAGGGGGTGACAGAGATAGGGAGGGGGTGTAGGGGCTGGAGGGGGTGACAGAGATAGGGAGGGGGTGTAGGGGGCTGGAGGGGGTGACAGAGAGAGGGAGGGGGTGACAGAGAGCTGTGTGTAAATTATTTTAGCTGTAAAGTGAAGGGGTGTGGGACACATTCTGAGGAATTGGGCCCTGCCATTCAGGTTAGAGTGGATCGGCCATGCTAAATTGTCCCATAGTGCCCAGGAATGTGTAGGTTAGGGTGGATTGGCCATGCTAAATTGTCCCATAGTGCCCCAGGGATGTGCAGGTTAGGGTGGATTGGCCATGCTAAATCGTCCCATAGTGCCCAGGGATGTGCAGGTTAGGGTGGGTTGGCCATGCTAAATTGTCCCATAGTGCCCCAGGGATGTGCAGGTTAGGGTGGATTGGCCATGCTAAATCGTCCCATAGTGCCCAGGGATGTGCAGGTTAGGGCGGGTTGGCCATGCTAAATTGTCCCGTAGTGGCCAGGGATGTGCAGGTTAGGGTGGGTTGGCCATGCTAAATTGTCCCATAGTGCCCAGGGATGTGCAGGTTTGGGTGGATTGGCCATGCTAAATTGTCCCATAGTGCCCAGGGATGTGCAGGTTAGGGTGGATTGGCCATGCTAAATTGTCCCATAGTGCCCAGGGATGTGCAGGTTAGGGTGGATTGGCCATGCTAAATTGTCCCATAGTGCCCAGGGATGTGCAGGTTAGGGTGGATTGGCCATGCTAAATTGTCCCATAGTGCCCAGGGATGTGCAGGTTAGGGTGGATTGGCCATGCTAAATTGTCCCATAGTGCTCAGGGATGTGCAGGTTAGGGTGGGTTGGCCATGCTAAATTGTCCCGTAGTGCCCAGGGATGTGCAGGTTAGGGTGGATTGGCCATGATGTATTGCTCATAGTGTTAGGTGCATTGGTGAGAGGGAAATGGGAATGGGTGAGTTCCTCTCCAGAGGTTCGGTTTGGAGTTGTTGGTCCGAAGGGCCTCCTTCCACACTGTATGGAGTGTAATCTGATCTAATCAGCTCATGATGTCGTCCTGTACTCACAAATTTTTTTAAAAATAAATATTTTTATTAAAACTTTGTCAAATCTTTTACAAAACAACTGTATATCAAAAATGATACCGAACCGATGTCGGTATTGCAACAATGTCGTATCACAATACTATTAATAATAAACTACCTCCTATTCTACCAGAACAAACGTATCTACTTAACTTAATCTAAATTGCAGGCAAATTAAATAAAAGTTGAATGAAGCTGGATTCAAATTAGTTTAAATTAAAATATATCGCATTAATGTCTTCTATTGCACTCTCCCACCCCTGGGAGCACTAGGCATTTGACCCATATATCTTTTCCTCTCCCTCCCAGAGCCCCACGGACGCCCAAACTAATTCCCACGGCCCTGATTAATATTGCCAATGAGTCTGCAACAATATAATTTAGAAAGGGCTGTCAGGTTTTATTGAACGGCTCCATTTTGTGGTGCACCATGTTTGTGAGGTCGTCTTGGCGGTGAGATGCTGCTTTCGCGGCCTACGCCTCCCCAGAAGTCCTGGATGGGGGTGGGGGGGTTTCCAACGTCCAATTCATTAAAATGTTCTTCCTTGCACAGCAGGTGAGGATGTGACACAGTCTCTCTTCCTCCCCCACCCAGAGAGGGCAAATGTGACCACCTCAGAAGCAAAAATACCGGGTCCACTTTGACCAACATGACCAAACGCAGCGTGTAAGATGTCATTTTTTTTTTACACTTAGGACGCTCCTCCTTAGCTAGCCCCTCTGATGCCCTTGATGAATCTTTTTACTTGGAGAACCTGCATCTGGGTTTCCTCAGAGCAGTGAACAGTCAGGGTTGGAGGGGCAACATGACCGAGATGTGCAACACAACGAGGGCGATCGTTAGGGGTGACAGGGCGGAACTTCTCCCCGTTGTTGGAGGGATCAATGAGCGAAGGGAGGTGTAGGTTCAAGGGAAGGGGGCAGGGGGTTGCGAGGGGCGATGAGGTTAGACTGTGTCACCCAGAGGCTGGTGGGGAAGCTGGGATTTGCTGGTTGAATATGCAGCGACCCTCATCACGTTGAAGAGAAGGACTGAGACGTGCACTTGGATGGGACGTCAGGATGAGCATAGCCAGTTAGTCGCCTTGGACGTGACTGCACCTGACGGACCGAACGGCCTCTTTCTGCGCTGTAGATCTCTCGGGACCCCGTACAGATGAATGAATCTTCTCAAATCGATCATCATGGTGATTTCTGTCATTAGTACAAATATGCACATTGCTGGATGCCCGCAAGATCGATTATTTTTATTGGGCACCTCACAGTTGTAGAGTCATAGAGATGTACAGCACAGAAACAGACCCTTCGGTCCAACCCCTCATAGAGATGTACAGCACAGAAACAGACCCTTCGGTCCAACCCCCCATAGAGATGTACAGCACAGAAACAGACCCTTCGGTCCATCCCCCCATAGAGATGTACAGCACAGAAACAGACCCTTCGGTCCATCCCCTCATAGAGATGTACAGCACAGAAACAGACCCTTCGGTCCAACCCCCCATAGAGATGTACAGCACAGAAACAGACCCTTCGGTCCAACCCCTCAAAGAGATGTACAGCACAGAAACAGACCCTTCGGTCCAACCCCTCATAGAGATGTACAGCACAGAAACAGACCCTTCGGTCCAACCCATCACAGAGATGTACAGCACAGAAACAGACCCTTCGGTCCAACCTCTCATCGAGATGTACAGCACAGAAACAGACCCTTCGGTCCAACCCCCCATAGAGATGTACAGCACAGAAACAGACCCTTCGGTCCAACCCCTCATAGAGATGTACAGCACAGAAACAGACCCTTCGGTCCAACCCCCCATAGAGATGTACAGCACAGAAACAGACCCTTCGGTCCATCCCCTCATAGAGATGTACAGCACAGAAACAGACCCTTCGGTCCAACCCCCCATAGAGATGTACAGCACAGAAACAGACCCTTCGGTCCAACCCCTCAAAGAGATGTACAGCACAGAAACAGACCCTTCGGTCCAACCCCCCATAGAGATGTACATCACAGAAACAGACCCTTCGGTCCATCCCCTCATAGAGATGTACAGCACAGAAACAGACCCTTCGGTCCAACCCCCCATAGAGATGTACAGCACAGAAACAGACCCTTCGGTCCATCTCCTCATAGAGATGTACAGCACAGAAACAGACCCTTCGGTCCAACCCCTCATAGAGATGTACAGCACAGAAACAGACCCTTCGGTCCAACCCCTCATAGAGATGGACAGCACAGAAACAGACCCTTCGGTCCAACCCCCCATAGAGATGTACAGCACAGAAACAGACCCTTCGGTCCATCCCCTCATAGAGATGTACAGCACAGAAACAGACCCTTCGGTCCATCCCCTCATAGAGATATACAGCACAGAAACAGACCCTTCGGTCCAACCCCCCATAGAGATGTACAGCACAGAAACAGACCCTTCGGTCCATCCCCTCATAGAGATGTACAGCACAGAAACAGACCCTTCGGTCCATCCCCTCATAGAGATATACAGCACAGAAACAGACCCTTCGGTCCAACCCCTCATCGAGATGTACAGCACAGAAACAGACCCTTCGGTCCAACCCCTCATAGAGATGTACAGCACAGAAACAGACCCTTCGGTCCATCTCCTCATAGAGATGTACAGCACAGAAACAGACCCTTCGGTCCAACCCCTCATAGAGATGTACAGCACAGAAACAGACCCTTCGGTCCATCCCCTCATAGAGATGTACAGCACAGAAACAGACCCTTCGGTCCATCCCCTCATAGAGATATACAGCACAGAAACAGACCCTTCGGTCCAACCCCTCATAGAGATGTACAGCACAGAAACAGACCCTTCGGTCCAACCCCTCATAGAGATGTACAGCACAGAAACAGACCCTTCGGTCCATCCCCTCATAGAGATGTACAGCACAGAAACAGACCCTTCGGTCCAACCCCTCATAGAGATGTACAGCACAGAAACAGACCCTTCGGTCCAACCCCCCATAGAGATGTACAGCACAGAAACAGACCCTTCGGTCCAACCCCTCATAGAGATGTACAGCACAGAAACAGACCCTTCGGTCCATCCCCTCATAGAGATATACAGCAATGAAACAGACCCTTCGGTCCATCCCCCCATAGAGATGTACAGCACAGAAACAGACCCTTCGGTCCAACCCCTCATAAAGATGTACAGCACAGAAACAGACCCTTCGGTCCAACCCATCACAGAGATGTACAGCACAGAAACAGACCCTTCGGTCCAACCCATCACAGAGATGTACAGCACAGAAACAGACCCTTCGGTCCAACCCATCACAGAGATGTACAGCACAGAAACAGACCCTTCGGTCCAACCCCTCATAAAGATGTACAGCACAGAAACAGACCCTTCGGTCCAACCCCTCATAGAGATGTACAGCACAGAAACAGACCCTTCGGTCCAACCCCCCATAGAGATGTACAGCACAGAAACAGACCCTTCGGTCCAACCCATCACAGAGATGTACAGCACAGAAACAGACCCTTCGGTCCAACCCATCACAGAGATGTACAGCACAGAAACAGACCCTTCGGTCCAACCCCTCATAGAAATGTACAGCACAGAAACAGACCCTTCGGTCCAACCCCTCATAGAAATGTACAGCACAGAAACAGACCCTTCGGTCCAACCCCTCATAGAAATGTACAGCACAGAAACAGACCCTTCGGTCCATCCCCTCATAGAGATGTACAGCACAGAAACAGACCCTTCGGTCCAACCCCCCAAAGAGATGTACAGCACAGAAACAGACCCTTCGGTCCAACCCCTCAAAGAGATGTACAGCACAGAAACAGACCCTTCGGTCCAACCCCTCATAGAGATGTACAGCACAGAAACAGACCCTTCGGTCCATCCCCTCATAGAGATGTACAGCACAGAAACAGACCCTTCGGTCCAACCCCTCATAGAGATGTACAGCACAGAAACAGACCCTTCGGTCCAACCCCTCATAGAGATGTACAGCACAGAAACAGACCCTTCGGTCCAACCCCTCATAGAGATGTACAGCACAGAAACAGACCCTTCGGTCCAACCCCTCATAGAGATGTACAGCACACAAACAGACCCTTCGGTCCAACCCGTTATAGAGATGTACAGCACAGAAACAGACCCTTCGGTCCATCCCCTCATAGAGATGTACAGCACAGAAACAGACCCTTCGGTCCAACCCCTCATAGAGATGTACAGCACAGAAACAGACCCTTCGGTCCAACCCCTCATAGAGATGTACAGCACAGAAACAGACCCTTCGGTCCATCCCCTCATAGAGATGTACAGCACAGAAACAGACCCTTCGGTCCAACCCCTCATAGAGATGTACAGCACAGAAACAGACCCTTCGGTCCATCCCCTCATAGAGATGTACAGCACAGAAACAGACCCTTCGGTCCAACCCCTCATGGAGATGTACAGCACAGAAACAGACCCTTCGGTCCATCCCCTCATAGAGATGTACAGCACAGAAACAGACTCTTCAGTCCAACCCGTCCATGCCGACCCAGATATCCCAACCCAATCTAGTCCCACTTGCCAGCACCCAGCCCATATCCCTCCAAACCCTTCCTATTCGTATACCCATCCACTCAAGAGAAATTGTCAAAATTGTCGGAACACAGAAACAGGAGTAGGCCATTCAACCCCTCTAGCCTGTTCTGTCATTCAATGATTTGTTGGCTGATAGAGGTTGGGCAAGCGAGGATTTTGATTTATTTAAAGCGTGGGAGATGGAAGAGATATCTTATCGAGGTATATAAGATCAGGAGAAGCAGGGATAGGGTTACTGCACTCAGTCTTCTTCCCCCCAGATTTGGGAATTCGAGGAAAGAATAAAAAGGGGGGGGTCTGAAGGGCAACTTTTCTACCCAGAGGGTGGTACGCATATGGAATGAGCTGCCCACGGAAGGGGTTGAGGCGGGTACATTAACGACATTGAAAAGGCATTTGGGCAAGGACCTGGGTGGGAAAAGTTCAGGAGGATATGGGCCAAGTGCAGGGACTTGGAGTTAACGTGGACGGACAATTTGGTCGGCATGGACCAGTGTGGGCCAAAGTTTGGGAAAGCACGGTGGCTCAGGGGGTTAGCACCGGGGACCCGCATTCGATTCCCGCCTCAGTGTGACTGTCTGTGTGGAGTTTGCACATTCTCCCCGTGTCTGTGTGGGTTTCCTCCGGGTGCTCCGGTTTCCTCCCACAGTCCATAAGATGTGTAGGTCAGGGTGGATTGGCTGTGCTAAATTGTCCTGTAGTGCCCAGGGATGTGCAGGTTAGGGTGGATTGGCCATGCTAAATTGTCCCGTAGTGCCCAGGGATGTACAGGTTAGGGTGGATTGGCCATGCTAAATTGTCCATTAGTGCCCAGGGATGTGCAGGTTAGGGTGGATTGGCCATGCTAAATTGTCCCATAGTACCCAGGGATGTACAGGTTAGGGTGGATTGGCCATGCTAAATTGTCCCATAGTGCCCCAGGGATGTGCAGGTTAGGGTGGATTGGCCATGCTAAATTGTCCCATAGTGCCCAGGGATGTACAGGTTAGGGTGGATTGGCCATGCTAAATTGTCCCATAGTGCCCAGGGATGTGCAGGTTAGGGTGCAGTGGCCATGCTAAATTGTCCCGTAGTGTCCAGGGATGTGCAGGTTAGGGTGGGTTGGCCATGCTAAATTGTCCCATAGTGCCCCAGGGATGTGCAGGTTAGGGTGGATTGGCCATGCTAAATTGTCCCATAGTGTCCAGGGATGTGCAGGTTAGGGTGGATTGGCCATGCTAAATTGTCCCATAGTGCCCAGGGATGTGCAGGTTAGGGTGGATTGGCCATGCTAAATTGTCCCATAGTGCCCAGGGATGTGCAGGTTAGGGTGGATTGGCCATGTTAAAGTGTCCTGTAGTGCCCAGGGATGTGCAGGTTAGGTGCATCAGTTTCGGGTAGATGTAGAGTAGTAGGGTAGGGGAATGGGTCTGGGTGGTTAATCTTTGGAGGGTCGGTATGGACCTGTCGGGCCAAATGGCCTGTTCCCACACTGCGGGGATTCTATTGTATTCTAACGGGCCTGTCTTTGTGCTGTAGGAGTCTATGAATTCCACACACCTGCCTTCAGCCCCTATCCCTTTGCCCAACAGAGACCTGGGTCTCCTCTCTGCCCTCTGCAACTGGATCTTCAACTTCCTGACCCACAGAAGAGGCATTAACCCCTGCTTCCCACCGACAATTCCCCACACTGGTACCCTGTGAGGCTGCATGCACACGTCAGTCCCTGTGCAGTCAGGACCGCGCGGCTAAATTCCGTCCTCACGCCACCTACAAGTCCCCTGACACCTCCCCCCATCGTGGGCCGGGTCACAAACAATGATGAGACAGTCATGGGAAAGTGGTCGGTGTAACGATAACAATCTCTCTCCCTCAACAAAGTTAAAAAGAGTGGGAGCACCCCCTGACCACATCGATGTGATGATCGCAAGGAATACGTCCTGGTCCACCCCCTCCCCCCGTTGACACTACAGTCAAGAAAGTACAACGACACCTCTCCTTGCCCAGGATATTCAGCATGTCCGTGAAGACTCTTACCAATTTTTGGGTGGCACGATGGCTCTGGGGTTAGCACCGCTGCCTCACAGCCCCAGGGTCCCAGGTTCAATTCCTAGCCCTCGGGCAACTGTCTGTGTGGAGTTTGCACATTCTCCTCACAGTCCAAAGATGTGCAGGTCAGGTGAATTGGCTGTGCTAAATCGCCTACCGTGTGAGGTGCATGAGTCAGAGGGAAATCGGTCTGGGTGCGTTATCCTTCGGAGGGTCGGTGTGGACTGGTTGGGCCGAAGGGCCCGTTTCCCCACTGTAGGGGAATCTAATTTTTATCGATGTGCCATAGGAAGCGTTCTATCCAAATGCATCACAACTTGGTACGGCAACTGCCCTGCCCAGGACTCTAAGAAACTCCAGAGAGTCATGAACACAGCCCAGTCCGTCACACAAACCATCCCTCCATCCACTGACTCCATCTACACTTCCCACTGCCTCAGGAATACAGCCAACGTCATCAAAGACTCCTCACCCCCACCCTGGTTATCACCTCTTCCATCAGGCAGTAGATACAAACGCTTAAACATACGGGCCAACAGATTCAAGGACAGGGTCTTCCCCACTGTTATCAAACTTCTGAATGGACCCGGAGAAAGACCTCTGACCTTTCTTGGTCAGAGCTTTGAGGACAGGAGAAAGTGAGGCCTGCAGATGCTGGAGATCAGAGTCAAGAGTGGGGCGCTGGAAAAGCGCAGCTGGTCAGGCAGCATCCGAGGGCGCGGGAGAGTCGACGTTTCGGGCATTCCTGATGAAGGGCTTTCGCCCGAAGCGTCCATTCTCCCGCTCCTCGGATGCTGCCTGACCTGCTGCGCTTTTCCAGCCGCACAGTCTCGAGTTCTGGACGGCACGGTGGTTAGCACCGCTGCCTCACAGCGCCAGAGACCGGGTTCAGTTCCCACCTCGGGCAACTGCCGGTGTGGAGTTTGCACATTCTCTGGGTGGGTTTCCTCCGGGTGCTCCGGTTTCCTCCCACAGTCCAAAGGTGTACAGGTTAGGGTGAATCGGCCGTGCTAAATTGCCCGTAGTGTTTGGTGAAGGGGTAAACGTCAGGGGATGGGTCTGGGTGGGTTGCTCTTTGGAGGGTCGGTGTGGACTTGCTGGGCCGAAGGGCCTGTTTCCCCACTGTAAGTAATCTAACACTTCTGAGCGGACCCCTTAAGTTTTTAAATTTAATACCAATCTTGCTTTGTGCACCTTCTCTGCAGCTGTCACAGTGCATTCCTCCCTCTGTTCTATTACCTAATGCACTTTGTATGGAATGACCTGCCTGTACTGCACGCAGAACAAAACTTGTCACTGTGCCTAGGTACATGTGACATTAATAAATCAAATCAAACCCAACAAATAACAAGGGTTCGCCCACATATTGGAACAGGATGAGACTACTCAGCCCCTCAAATTCCACGATTCAATGAGCTCTTTCTTGAACTGTGGATTTTGACGCAAGATGGAGTCGGATATGGTCGACTCCTGTGTGCAGATCTAAGTTTCCTATTTCCTACAATTGTTGTCCACTCTTTACCTATTATTTACTTGTCTATGCTCCTTAACTCTGTGATCTGTCTGTGTTGCTCGCAAGACAAAGCTTTTCACTGTGCCTCGGCACACGGGACAATCAATTCAATTCAATTTTCTGAACGAAAGTTTATCGATTGCGGATTTAAAATTAACAACTAGTCCAGCGTCCACTGCTGCGTGTGGAATGTAGTTCCAAATTTCCAGACCCCCTTTTATGCCTAAGTGCTGAGAGCTGCCCCCAGTTCTCCAACTATGCCCCCGCCCCATCCAGTTCTAGAATCTCCAACCATTCGAAAGAACTTATCTTTATCTACGGTCTTTTCCTGCTAATATCCCAAAGTTTTAAATCTGATCAGTTGTTAACGTAGAGCTAACGGAAACAGATCCTTCGGTCCAACCGACCATGTTCCCAAACTTAACCGGTCCCACCTATCTGTGCTTAGCCCATATCCCTCCAAACCTTTCCTTTTCAGGAACTTATCCAAATGTCTTTTAAACATTGTAATGGTACCTACATCCACCACTTCCTCTGGAAGTTTGTTCCACACACAAACAACTCTCTGTGTTTCAAAAGTTGCTCCGCACCTCTCTCATCTCACCTTAAAAATGTGCCCCTTCGACTTGAAATCTGCACCCGAGGGAAAAGATTCTTGTCATTTCCCTTATCTATGCCCCGCATGATTTTTTAAACCTTTATAAGGTTAGGTTAGATTCCTTGCAGTGTGGAAACAGGCCCTTCAGCCCAACAAGTCCACACTGACCCACTAAAGAGTAACCCACCCAGACCCATTCCCCCACATCTATTAATGCACCTCGCACCATAGCCAATCCACCTGACTTGCACATCTTTGGATTGTGGAGGGGAAACCGGAGAACCCAGAGGAAACCGACGCAGACACGGGGAGGATGTGCAAACTCCACACAGTCGCCCGAGGCAGGAATTGAACCCGGGTCCCTAGCACTGTGAGGCTGCAGTGCTAACCAGTGAATCACCCCTCGACCTCCTGGGCTCCAGTGAAATCTAGTCCACACCTCTCCTTATAACTCAAACCGTACATTCCCGGCAACATCTAGCTAAATCTCTTTTGAACCCTCTCCAGTTTAATAATCTCCTTCCTGTAACAGGGCGACCAGAACTGGACACAGTTCTCCAGACGAGGCCTCACCAATGTCCTGTACAACCCCAACATGACGTCTCCAACTCCTGTATTCAAAGGTCTGAGACAATGAAAGAAAGTGTGCCGAACGTCTTCTTGACCGTCCAGTGATGCAAACTTCAAATAATTATGTACCTGAGCCCCTGGGTCTCTCTGTTCTACAACATTACCCATTAACTGCATACATCCTGCCCACATTCATTTTCCCACAATGCAACACCTTGCCTTTATCCCAATTAAAGGCCATCTGCCCATTGACCCAATTGGTCAAGATCTGTTTGTAATCTTCGATAACCATCTTCACTGCCCACTTCGTGACCAATATTTTAAGCGTCTCAATTGTAATTTAAGTTGGCAATTGTTGGATGGAAGATTAAATCTCTGGTTGGGAAAAAGAGAGTGAAAAAAAATGGCCAAGTGTGGGGGAGGGGAGACTGGAGACAGTCAACAGGTTCGGTTGTGGCAACCAGATCAGCAAGTTGGGGAGAGAAACAAGAGGGCGTTCCCCAACGGGAACGTCAATCAGAAGGGGCGTGGCCGCTGATTGGAGGAATAGTCGCTACCGTGAGGCGGACGGGACATCTGGACTGGTGTGCCGTGACGTCCATCAAATCACAAGCCACGCCCACCCCACTTGGGGGACGCGGTCGGAGTCGAGTCCGGGGGCCGACACAGCAATCGGACGAAACGTCATCTCCGATTGGAGCATGCGGGGGCCAAGTGGGCGGCCTCTCTATCGCCATTGGCTAAACGCGCGGTCCGTCACGCTTTAGAACACGCCCCTCGCCGTGCGCAAACGGGTCGGGAACTTTCGCAGCGTTGGGGGCGGGGGGAGGGCGCGGGTGGTCACGGCACCCCGTCTTTGATAGGAGGAAAGGTACGCGGGTGGGGCGGGGCTCTTCTCCTGAATGGACAAGGAGGGACGTCCATCAGGCAACAGTCACGCCTACCCCTCCAAATATGGTGTGGCGGGCAGCAAGTTTGGTTGCGAGTTTTTTTTTATAAATAAGGCGGGCGGAGAGAGCGAGTGCGGTTGCACCGTGAGGGGGCGGGGAGGAAGAAGAAGTCGTCGAGAGCCGCCATCTTGTGGAGGGTAGCGGCGCTTCCTCGGGGACCGCTTTATATAAAAAAAACAATTACCTTCTCGACCTCTATTACCGTCGGGGGGCGAAAGAGCCTCTGGAAAGTTTAAGGGAGGGGGGGGGGAGAGAGAGAAGCGGGTCGTCTTCGGATGTTCGCCCCCGGGACGTGGGAGAGCGAAGCGCGTGATCGCCGCTTGTCACCCCAGGTGAGGTCCGGCGGGCCGGCCGCCCCGAAAATCGAGGCCCAGGCTTCGGGCTGGGCGACTAGGCCGCGCTGGCTTTCCGACTCTTGATTTATGGCCTGGATCGTGCCGTGTTGACGCTGCGGGGGAAGAGATGGCGAACCTCTTCTTTCCCCCCCCCCCCGCCTTTTTTTATTTTTGAGAGATTTCTGCACGTCGTTGGCTTTATGTATCCTGTTTTAACTTTCCGCACCCCCCTTCGGTTTCCTTTTTGTTGTTGTTTGTTTAAAATCCCATCCCGTTTGCTGTTAACTTGCCAATATTTTCCCCGGCCACCCTGATGCAATGTGGATTTCCAATGTCAACATGTCACGCCGCAGTTGCCTCCTCCCAACCTGCAGGAGGCGCTGTGGGCCCCGGGCTGCTGTGTCTTTATGGTCTGACCTGAAGATGCCGGCACGTGCTCTCTCTCTCTCTCTGTCGATGTCCATGTGGGAATTTCTGATGGGTGGTTAGTATCTCTCTTTTCCCCCCCCCCACCCCAGAATCACTACAGCGTGGAAGCGGGCCATTCAGCCCGGCCGGTCCGCGCCCCACCCTCCGAAGAGTAGCCCACCCAAACCCAACGCCCGTCGCACGACACTTACCCCTGACTTGCACATCCCTGGGGCACTATGGGACAATTTAGCATGGCCAATCCACCCTAACCTGCACATCCCTGGGCACTATGGGACAATTTAGCATGGCCAATCCACCCTAACCCACACATCCCTGGGCACTACGGGACAATTTAGCATGGCCAATCCACCCTAACCTGGACATCTTTGGATTGTGGGAGCAAACCCATGCAGACACTGGGAAAATGTGTAAACTCCACACACAGTTGCACTGAGGTGTGAATTGAATGTGGGTCCCTGGTGCTGTGAGCCCCCCCCCCCAATGGCTGTCAAGACTCCAGCTATTTCCGATCTGGGAATCCAGGACTTGGCCCCTGTGACTGTGAATTGAATTGCTTTGTTGTCACATCTACTCTCAACCCTAAGACAAGCAGGCAACCATAAGTTAGTCAGTTTGACTCTTCCTTCAGGATGTTGACTTCCCCACCTCCTGAAGCTGCCTGGCTTGCTGTGTTCTTCCAGCCTCCTGCCTGTCATATTTTGGATTCTGTTGTGTTTTGTCTCCTGCCATTCAATCACGGCCAGTAAGTTTCTCAACCCTGTTCTCCTTTCTCCCTGTAACTCTTCATCTCCTTAATACTCACAAACACATCTATCTCTGTCTCAAATCTACTCAATGATCTGACTTCCCTTAAGTTTCTCCTTATTTCCATTCTAAAAGGTCTTCCCTTCACTGTAAGGCTGTGCCCTCCATTCCTAGTCTCTCCTAACAATGGAATACCTTCCCAATATCCATTCTGTCCAGGCCATTCTGTATGTTTCAGTTTGATAGCCCTCTGCCTTCTACACTCGTGGAATATAGACCCAGAGTCCTCAAATGTTAAGCTGTGTGAACACTTGGGGCCATTCTCCTGAACCTCCTCTGGCCATGCTCCAAGGCCAGTAACTCCTTCCTGAGATATGGCTTCTGGAACTACACACGTGTGGTCTGACCAGAGCCTCCGAAGTATGTTCCTGCTTTGATATTCAGATCCTCTCAAAATAAATGCCGTCATTGCATTTGTCACCTGACCATGTCATCTTCGGTACCTTTGTACCTAAGTACAGTTTCTTTAGTTACAACGCCTTAGAAAACAGGAATGAAATGTGCAGTGTTGTTCCAATAGATGCCCAGGAAGAAAAGGTCTCCCGACCCATTCCACTGCTGGCACCTAGCCTCCAGCCTGCACTGGGCCTCCCCTCGAGGCTCCTGTCGCTGGGAAATTGCTCCAGCCTCCGGCGGCTGTGTGTGTATGGAGTTTGCACATTCTCCCTGTGTCTGTGTGGGTTTCCTCCCACAATCCAAAGATGTGCAGGTCAGGAGAATTCTGATTGCCCATAGTGTGAGGCGCATTAGTCAGCGGGAAATGGGTCTGGGTGGGTTACTCTTTAGAGGGTCGGTGGGGACTTGTTGGACCGAAGGGCCTGTTTCCACACTGTAGGGAATATAATTGGCAACCCCTTATTCTTGGATTAGGCCCTCCTTTGCCTAAACCGTGGGGAAACTTCTCTGTCAAATCCCCAAAGAAACTTCAACGTTTCAATGCGATCTCCTTTCTTTCTAAACTCCAATGAGTTCAGGCCCTACCTACTCAAAGTCTCCTGATAAGATATTCCGTCCATACGTGGGATCTGCCTTACGAATCTTTTCTGGACTATCTCTGATGCCAGTCTATCTGGATAAGGGGCCCACAGCTGTTCACAGTATTTTAGTGATCGTCTGACTCGTGTCTTGTATAGTTTCAGCACAGTCTGCCTACCTTTATATTCCATGCCCTTTGCTGCGAAGGTAAACATTTCATTTCCTACCTCATTGCTCACTGTGTCAAAATAAGTTGCACCTTTTGCCCCTCGCCCACTCCTTGCGATGAGTTTGTGTACATCATGTGACTGACCTTGCTGCTGGTGGGAGCAATTTCTTCCCTCCTTCCCCCCTCAGTCAGAACCCCCTCATGACTATGAATGCCTTAACTCAATTTTCCCCTTAATCTTTACCAGACTCCACTTGAACCAAAGTCTCTTAACCCTGGCTCTGTTCTGATAAATCTACCTCCAGGGTCATTGTCCTAAACATCTGGGCCCAATGACCCAGGTTCAAAGATTTGTGCACGTACATCTTCTGTCTCTATAGCATGCTCCGTCCCCTGCCTTCTCCTTTTAAAGCTGCACCATTTAGATTAGCTTGCCTGTGCTCGTTCTGCCGGTATTGCCCTGAGAGTCTGTCGCTGTTTGTTGTTCATTGCCTTTTGAGTCTTGTATCTTCAGTAAACTTCGAAGCCAGGCTTAAATGCAGATTGACTTATTACAAGGGGTCAGGATGAAAGTGGTGCTGGAAAAGTACCACAGATCAGGCAGCATCCGCTGTTTTGGTGGTTCCTGATGAAGGGCTTTTGCCCGAAACATTGATTTGTCTTTTTTTCCTTGCTCCTCGGATGCTGCCTGACCTGCTGTGTCTTTCCAGCACCAACTCTGATCTGCAGTCCCCACTTCTGCCTAGTCTAATATAAGGCGTGATGGGCTTAGCACTAGTCACTGGAGAGCAGTGTTCCCTAAGCTGCCCGGACGCAGAGGGTTTGTGCATACCAGTCAGTGTGTGAACACGTGGTTGGCTGGTTCCAGAAGCCACGACTATGTGTGGGCTTTGGAGGGCAGGAGAATTGAAGGTGAAGTAGTTGGGGAGCACAGGACTAGGCATAAGCCAGAGGTGAAGAGCCATTCCTTTCTCCTTGGGAGTTGGATTTATGGAATGCATTCTAGTGACAGAGACAGAGTAGTTACATATTTTCCAAGATGGAGGTTGATAGTTTTAATCATGAAGGGTGATGGAAGGAAAAGACAGGAAAATGGAATTGGTGAACAGGTCAGCCATGATCTCATTGAATGGCGGGGCAGACTCAGTGGGCTGAATGGCCATCTACTGCTGTTTGGGTTGGCCCTGTCCTCCTCCCCTCTGGGCTGAGGGGTGACCTTATTTATTGAGGTTTTATAACATCACCAAGGTCATGGATTGGGTGAATAGTCTCAGTCTTTTGGACTCCCCTACCCTGGAGAAAAGTAGAGGGGCATAGGTTTAGGGTGAGAGGGGAAAGATAGGAAAGAGACCTAAGGGGCAACTTTTTCACACAGAGGGTGGTGCGTGTATGGAATGAGCTGCCAGAGGAAGTGTTGGAGGCTGGTACAATGACAGCATTTAAAAGGCATCTGGATGGGGACATGAATAGGAAGGGTTTGGAGGGATATGGCTGAAAAATAGGCCTAGATTAATTTAGGATATCTGCTCGGCACGGGCGAGTTGGACCACCAGGGTTTGATTTGGTGTCATACAGCTCTATATCACTGATCCTAACTGACTAGCCTTCCTACCTCTGGTCTCATCCTTGAGGTGGTGACACAGTGGGAATGTCTGTGGATTGGTAATCCCGAACTCACCCTCCCTAATGCTGTGGGAGTGTGGCTTCAAAACCCACTAGAGGTCCTGGTGGAATTTAAATTTCACAGATTAGCCGTGATGTCATTGCATGGCAGACTAGACTCGGAACTGAATGCCCCCCCCCCTCCCCCTCCTGTTCCTAATGAATAAAATCAGAATTAAATGCTAGTTATGGTGGTGGTCATGGTTTGGAAACCCCACCTGGTTCACTAAGGAGAAAGAAACCTGACCTCTGACTCCAGAGCTTCAGTCAGCATTGTAACTGATTCTTAACTCTTCCCTGTAATTAATTACCAGGGGGAAGGGCTGGCTCACATAGGCTGGTCTTGCCAGTACTAGCCACAGCCTGTTTTAGAACAGCAAAGATTATTTCATAACTTTTTATTTTTGGACTAGTGTTCCTAGTTGCTGCTTAATTATCCTGAGTCATTCAGGCTTATGACTAACTGACATGAGTAATAACCATAGACCAAATTCCGAATGTCTTGTCAGTAAATGGGGACGAGAGCCAACGTCCTGTATGGGCAGGAGGGCACATTGACTAGAGAGACAGAGGTCGAAGAGAATTGGCTGAACAGCGCCGAGGAACATTTTGTTCTCTGTTGCAATCTTCGGAAGGGGGCGGGACCCATTTCAGTAGGCACTTTGAAAATGGAGCACCTGAGAAATACTGGAAGCTGGGGCAGGGGGAAGGGGTGTTGGGTGAGGAAGGGCACAGGATGGGGAAGCAGAATGGTGGCGTCGTTGTATAACTTGCCCGAAGCGTTCCCTGTGGTCAGTGATTTGGTTGGTATCCCAAGGAGGGCGAAGGGAAGTTTCAACCAGCTGCACTGCAGCGCTGTGGAGTGGACAGAGACTGTAACTGCCCGGTGCCAGTTACTTTGGAGAAATGAGAGTCTGGAAACACACAAGTGGTTTGATTTATTGTCATGTGTATTTTGTTAGAAAATACACTGGGAAGTGTTGTAATAGTGTCCTCGCTCTTCAGCCCCATCTTACAACACCAAAGTAAACTAAAACATAGAATATAAAGGCAGAAGAATAAAGAAACTGTGTTCAATTTCCCAGTCCTTCATGGGTCAAACATGGACAAAAGGGCTGAATTCCAGAGGGGAGGGGAGACTGACAGCCCTTGACACCAAGGCTGCATTTGACTGAGTGTGGCATCAAGGAGCCCTGGCAAACCTGGAGTCGATGGGTAACAGGGGGTAAACGCTGCTAGTCAGTCATCCCTGGCATAGTGTAAGATGGTTGTGGAGGGTCAGTCTTTTCAGGTGGGCGGCACGGTGGCACAGTGGTTAGCACTGCTGCCTCACAGCGCCGGAGACCCGGGTTCAGTTCCCGCCTCAGGCGACTGACTGTGTGGAGTTTGCACGTTCTCCACGTGTCTGCGTGGGTTTCCTCCGGGTGCTCCGGTTTCCTCCCACAGTCCAAAGATATGCAGGTCAGGTGAATTGGCCATACTAAATTGTCCCGTAGTGTTAGGTGAGGGATAAAGGTAGGGCTATGGGTGGGTTGCACTTCGGCGGGTCGGTGTGGACTTGTTGGGCTGAAGGGCCTGTTTCCACACTGTAATGTCATCTAATCTAAGGTCCAGGAGACCCTCAGGGTAGTGTCCTAGGCCCACCAATCTCCAGCTGCTTCATCAATGACCTTCCCTCTGTCACAAGATCAGAAGTGGGGATGTTCACTGATGTTTGCACAGTGTTCAGCACCATTCACAACTCCTCCGATAGTGAAGCAGTCCGTGCTCAAATGCAACAAGATCTGGACAGTATCCAGCCTTGGGCCAACAAGTGGCAAGTAACGTTAGCACCACATAAATGCCAGACAATGGCCATTACCAATAAGAGGCACTCTAACCACCACCCCTTGATGTTCAGTGGTATTACCATCACTGAATTCCTCCATTGTCAACATCTATGGGATTACCATTGACCAGAAACTCAACTGGACTCTGCACATAAACACAGTGGCTACAAGAGCAGGTCAGAGACTAGAGATACTGTAGCGAGTAACTCACCTCCTGACACCCCAAAGTCTAGCCCCAAGTCAGGAGTGTGATGGAATACTCCCCATTTGCCGAGTTGGGTGCAGCTCCAACAACACCTAGATGCTTGACGCCATCCAGGGCAAAGCAACCGGCTTAACTGGCACCACATCGACAAACATTCAATCCCTCCACCACGGGGTTCAGTCACAGCAGTGTGTACTGTCTATAAGATGCACTGCAGAAACTCACCAAAGATCCTCGGGCAGCACCTTCCAAACCCACGACCACTTCCATCTAAAAGGACAAGGGCAGCAGGTACTCGGGAGCACCACCAAGCTCCCCTCTGAGCCACCCGTCGCCCTGACTTGGAACTGTCCCGCCGTTCCCTTCACAGTTGTTGGGTCAAAATCCTGGACTTCCCTCCCTATTGGCATCGTGGGTCAACCCACCTCGTGGACTGCAGCGATTCAAGATGGCAGCTCTACACCACCTTCTCAAGGGGCAACTAGGGATGGGCTATCCATGCTGGCCAGCCCGTGCCACCCAAGACCCACCAATGAATAAAAACATTTCTTTGGAAAGCCCATTGCCCTGGGCCTAGTGCCCAGGCAGGAGTTCCTTTGTTACACTGCCCCTGCTGGGATAGCAGTCACTATCCTTCAGCAGGGATGGGCAAAGATTCGTTTTTTAAAAAAAAAATCAGAAATGAAAATTCTGAGCAAGGTTCTTTTCAAAAATGCCTTGTTTTTCTGAGCTTTCATTGTGCATTAAAAGTAAATAGTTTTCCAAGTGAAGCTGAGTGAGAGGACAATTGACAATCGTACCCCTGAGGTATCGTGATGCAATTCTCCAACGTGCTCCAGTAGCTCAGTATCTGTTCAGTTTCCGAACCCATCTTCCCCGCCTCCCCCACTCCCAGCTGCGCTCTTCTCTAATGTTAACATCCCGGTTCCCATTCTGGCTATATTTGTTTAAATCATCCTCACTCCAAAAGTGCAGTGCTCCCAGCTCCCCTGTTGAGACCATTTTAAAAAAAAATTATTCATGGGATGAGGGCGTCGCTGGCCAGCCCAGCGTTTATTGCCCCATCCCTAATTGCCCAGGGGGCAGTTGAGAATCAGCCACATTGCTGTGGGTCTGGAGTCACATGTAGGCCAGACCAGGTAAGGATGGCAGTTTCCTTCCATAAAGGACATTAGTCAACCAGACGGGATGTTCCAACAATGGGTTCACTGTCGTCGTTAGACTCTTAATTCCAGATTTTAAAATTGAATTCAAGTTTCACCATCTGACGAGGTGGGATTTGAACCCGGGTCCCCAGAACATTACCTGGGTCTCCAGATTAGCCACGAGGTTGTTGCCTCCCTATCAGACCCCTCTTTGGCCTGCTCAGGACCTCATTCCCATAAAACCATAAGAAATAGTAACAGGCACAAGCTGTTTGGTCTCTAGAGCCTGCCCCACTATTCCAGAGTATGATGGCTGATCTGACACTCCTTATGACTATTTAGCTGCACTTTCCCCGTAACCCTCGATTCCCTGACTGATCATAAATCTATCCATCTCAACCTTAAACGTAAGGACTCTGCCTCCCCAAGAGTTCCAAAGACACTCAACGCTCTGAGAGAAGTCTCAATCTCAAATCGGTGTCCCTTTATTCTGCGGCAATGCCCTCTGGCCCTAGACTGTCCCATGAGGGGGTAACATGCTCTCAGCATTGACCCTGTCAAACCCCTGAAGAAGCCTGTCTGTATCTATGTGATGGCCTCTCATTTTTCTAAACTCCAGACAGTAGAGTCCCTGTCCAGCCTTTGCTGCTGAGACCATTCCTCCATAGCAGAGGTTCATCCTCGTGAGCCTTCTCTGAGCTGCCTTCAATGAAATACCTTTTAAAACTAGTCCAATGGTGGTCTCACCAGCACCTTGCACAGTTGTATAAGAACTTTTTCCTTTCTATACCCGAACCCCCCCCTTTGAAATCCAGGTCACCATTCCATTAGCTTTCCTGATCACATGCTGTACCATGCACTAACTTGCTTTCTTGATCAAGGAAGGGAGAACATATGGAATCTTAATCTTTTAATCTTTATAGAGAATGCGTAATCCAGACTGTCTCCGACATTGGTTTTGGTTGTCTGAGATGGGCTCCGAAAACACTTCCCAGAGTATTTCTTTATCCCTTGATTGACCCTCTTTTTTTATTTAATACCTGCCTGGGAATGTACGTTGTGAAAGGGAGTCTGTTGATGATACACAGATCACTTTGAGTGAGAGGCAGGCTTGCTGAAGGACTCTGTGCTCCTGCCCACTGTTTAGAGTCAGGCATAGAGCATGGAAACAGATCCTTCGGGGTGGCTCAGTGGTTAGCACTGCTGCCTCAGCACCAGGGTCCCAGGTTCAATTCCCGCCTCCGGTAACTGTCTGTGCTGTGCGGAGTTTGCACATTCTCTCTGTGTCCGCGTAGGCTTCCTCCGGGTGCTCCGGTTTCCTCCCACAAGTCGCACGATGTGAATTCAGGTGAATTGGCCATGCTAAATTGTCCATAGTGGTAGGTGCATTAGTCGGGGTGGGGGGGGGGAAATGGGTCTGTGTGGGTTACTCGTCGGAGGGTCGGTATGGACTAATTGGGCTGAAGGGCCTGTTTCCGCACTATAGGGAATCTAATCATCTGTACAGACCAGAACTCCAATCCGACCAAGTTCCTCTATCCCTCTGAACCCTTCCGATTCATATACCCACCCATCTAGATGCCTTTTAAATATTGTTATTGTACCAGCCTCCACTTCCTCTGGTGGATAGCTCCATACATGCAGCACCCTCTGTGTGGAAAAAGTTATCCCTTGGGTCCCTTTTAAATCTTGCCCCTCTCACCGTAAACCTATGCCCTCTAGTTTTGCACTCCGCTACCCATGGACCAAGACTTTGACTATTCCCCGTATCCATGCCCCTCATGCTTTTATAGGCCTCCATAGGGTCTCCCCTCAGCTTATGGCACTCCAGAGAAAAATAAATCTCCAGTTTATTCATCTACCCCCCCCCCACCCCATCTCAAACCCTGCAGTCTCTGTAACATCCTTGCAAAACATTTCTGTACCGTCTCAAGTTTAATGACATCCTCCTTATAAAAGGCGACCAGAATTATGCATACTGTTCCAAAATATTGACCTCCCCAGTGTCCTGTACAACTGCAACATAAGGTCTTGACTCTATATTCAAATGTTCTGTCTAACAAAGGCAAGTGTGTCAGATACCATCCTCCCCACCCTGTCTTAACCTGCGGCTCCTCTTCAAAGGGACTAAGCTCCTGCACCTCGAGGTCCCATGGTTCCGCAATACTCCCCCAAAGCCCGACCATGAATTGCACAGGTCCTGCTCTGATTTGTGTTACCAAAATGCAACAGCTCCCATTGATCTCCATCAAACTCCACCTGCTGCTCCTCAGCTGCCCCTTTGTCATCTTGGGTAACCTTCTTCACCGTACCACCAACCTTTGGTGTCACCTTAAAGCTTTCTAACCACTCATCCGACGTTTCCATCTGAATTATTTACGTGAATGACCAAACGCAGTGAAGCCAGCACCGATCCACGTTGGAACACTGTTGGTAACAGGCCTCCAGTCGGAACAACACCCGTCTCCCACTACCTTCTGTCCCTGGCCTTGAAGCCAATTTTGGATCCACTTGGCTAGCTCCCCTGAATCCCATGTGATCTAACCTTTGTAACCAGTCCACCATGTGGAACCTTGTGGATCGCTGTGTTGTAGTTCACGGGTGATGCCCACTGTGTGGATCGCTGTGTTGTAGCTCACGGGCCATGCCCACTGTGTGGATCGCTGTGTTGTAGCTCACGGGTGATGCCCACCGTGTGGATCGCTGTGTTGTAGTTCACGGGCGATGCCCACCGTGTGGATCGCTGTGTTGTAGTTCATGGGTGATGCCCACCGTGTGGATCGCTGTGTTGTAGCTCACGGGCCATGCCCACCGTGTGGATCGCTGTGTTGTAGCTCACGGGTGATGCCCACCGTGTGGATCGCTGTGTTGTAGCTCACGGGTGATGCCCACCGTGTGGATCGCTGTGTTGTAGCTCACGGGTGATGCCCACCGTGTGGATCGCTGTGTTGTAGCTCACGGGCCATGCCCACCGTGTGGATCGCTGTGTTGTAGTTCACGGGTGATGCCCACCGTGTGGATCACTGTGTTGTAGCTCACGGGTGATGCCCACCGTGTGGATCGCTGTGTTGTAGCTCACGGGTGATGCCCACCGTGTGGATCGCTGTGTTGTAGTTCACGGGCGATGCCCACTGTGTGGATCGCTGTGTTGTAGTTCACGGGCCATGCCCACCGTGTGGATCGCTGTGTTGTAGTTCACGGGCCATGCCCACCGTGTGGATCGCTGTGTTGTAGCTCACGGGCCATGCCCACCGTGTGGATCGCTGGGTTGTAGTTCACGGGTGATGCCCACTGTGTGGATCGCTGTGTTGTAGTTCACGGGTGATGCCCACCGTGTGGATCGCTGTGTTGTAGTTCACGGGTGATGCCCACTGTGTGGATCGCTGTGTTGTAGTTCACGGGCCATGCCCACCGTGTGGATCGCTGTGTTGTAGCTCACGGGCCATGCCCACCGTGTGGATCGCTGTGTTGTAGTTCACGGGCGATGCCCACCGTGTGGATCGCTGTGTTGTAGTTCACGGGTGATGCCCACCGTGTGGATCGCTGTGTTGTAGTTCACGGGCCATGCCCACCGTGTGGATCGCTGTGTTGTAGTTCACGGGTGATGCCCACCGTGTGGATCGCTGTGTTGTAGCTCACGGGTGATGCCCACTGTGTGGATCGCTGTGTTGTAGCTCACGGGTGATGCCCACCGTGTGGATCGCTGTGTTGTAGTTCACGGGCCATGCCCACCGTGTGGATCGCTGTGTTGTAGCTCACGGGTGATGCCCACCGTGTGGATCGCTGTGTTGTAGTTCACGGGTGATGCCCACCGTGTGGATCGCTGTGTTGTAGTTCACGGGCCATGCCCACCGTGTGGATCGCTGTGTTGTAGCTCACGGGTGATGCCCACTGTGTGGATCGCTGTGTTGTAGCTCACGGGTGATGCCCACCGTGTGGATCGCTGTGTTGTAGTTCACGGGTGATGCCCACCGTGTGGATCGCTGTGTTGTAGTTCACGGGTGATGCCCACCGTGTGGATCGCTGTGTTGTAGCTCACGGGTGATGCCCACCGTGTGGATCGCTGTGTTGTAGTTCACGGGTGATGCCCACCGTGTGGATCGCTGTGTTGTAGTTCACGGGTGATGCCCACCGTGTGGATCGCTGTGTTGTAGTTCACGGGTGATGCCCACCGTGTGGATCGCTGTGTTGTAGTTCACGGGTGATGCCCACCGTGTGGATCGCTGTGTTGTAGTTCACGGGCGATGCCCACCGTGTGGATCGCTGTGTTGTAGTTCACGGGCCATGCCCACCGTGTGGATCGCTGTGTTGTAGTTCACGGGTGATGCCCACCGTGTGGATCGCTGTGTTGTAGTTCATGGGTGATGCCCACCGTGTGGATCGCTGTGTTGTAGCTCACGGGCCATGCCCACCGTGTGGATCGCTGTGTTGTAGTTCACGGGCCATGCCCACCGTGTGGATCGCTGTGTTGTAGTTCACGGGTGATGCCCACCGTGTGGATCGCTGTGTTGTAGTTCACGGGCGATGCCCACCGTGTGGATCGCTGTGTTGTAGTTCACGGGCCATGCCCACTGTGTGGATCGCTGTGTTGTAGTTCACGGGTGATGCCCACCGTGTGGATCGCTGTGTTGTAGTTCACGGGCGATGCCCACCGTGTGGATCGCTGTGTTGTAGTTCACGGGTGATGCCCACCGTGTGGATCGCTGTGTTGTAGTTCACGGGCGATGCCCACCGTGTGGATCGCTGTGTTGTAGCTCATGGGTGATGCCCACCGTGTGGATCGCTGTGTTGTAGTTCACGGGCCATGCCCACCGTGTGGATCGCTGTGTTGTAGTTCACGGGTGATGCCCACCGTGTGGATCGCTGTGTTGTAGTTCACGGGTGATGCCCACCGTGTGGATCGCTGTGTTGTAGTTCACGGGTGATGCCCACCGTGTGGATCGCTGTGTTGTAGTTCACGGGTGATGCCCACCGTGTGGATCGCTGTGTTGTAGTTCACGGGCCATGCCCACCGTGTGGATCGCTGTGTTGTAGTTCACGGGCCATGCCCACCGTGTGGATCGCTGTGTTGTAGTTCACGGGTGATGCCCACCGTGTGGATCGCTGTGTTGTAGTTCACGGGTGATGCCCACCGTGTGGATCGCTGTGTTGTAGTTCACGGGTGATGCCCACCGTGTGGATCGCTGTGTTGTAGTTCACGGGTGATGCCCACCGTGTGGATCGCTGTGTTGTAGTTCACGGGTGATGCCCACCGTGTGGATCGCTGTGTTGTAGCTCACGGGCGATGCCCACTGTGTGGATCGCTGTGTTGTAGTTCACGGGCCATGCCCACCGTGTGGATCGCTGTGTTGTAGTTCACGGGCGATGCCCACTGTGTGGATCGCTGTGTTGTAGCTCACGGGTGATGCCCACCGTGTGGATCGCTGTGTTGTAGTTCACGGGTGATGCCCACCGTGTGGATCGCTGTGTTGTAGTTCACGGGCGATGCCCACCGTGTGGATCGCTGTGTTGTAGTTCACGGGTGATGCCCACCGTGTGGATCGCTGTGTTGTAGTTCACGGGTGATGCCCACCGTGTGGATCGCTGTGTTGTAGTTCACGGGCCATGCCCACCGTGTGGATCGCTGTGTTGTAGTTCACGGGTGATGCCCACCGTGTGGATCGCTGTGTTGTAGTTCACGGGTGATGCCCACCGTGTGGATCGCTGTGTTGTAGTTCACGGGCCATGCCCACCGTGTGGATCGCTGTGTTGTAGTTCACGGGTGATGCCCACTGTGTGGATCGCTGTGTTGTAGTTCACGGGTGATGCCCACTGTGTGGATCGCTGTGTTGTAGTTCACGGGTGATGCCCACCGTGTGGATCGCTGTGTTGTAGTTCACGGGCCATGCCCACTGTGTGGATCGCTGTGTTGTAGTTCACGGGTGATGCCCACCGTGTGGATCGCTGTGTTGTAGTTCACGGGCCATGCCCACTGTGTGGATCGCTGTGTTGTAGTTCACGGGTGATGCCCACCGTGTGGATCGCTGTGTTGTAGTTCACGGGCCATGCCCACTGTGTGGATCGCTGTGTTGTAGTTCACGGGTGATGCCCACCGTGTGGATCGCTGTGTTGTAGTTCACGGGCCATGCCCACTGTGTGGATCGCTGTGTTGTAGTTCACGGGTGATGCCCACTGTGTGGATCGCTGTGTTGTAGTTCACGGGCGATGCCCACTGTGTGGATCGCTGTGTTGTAGTTCATGGGTGATGCCCACTGTGTGGATCGCTGTGTTGTAGTTCACGGGTGATGCCCACCGTGTGGATCGCTGTGTTGTAGTTCACGGGCGATGCCCACCGTGTGGATCGCTGTGTTGTAGTTCACGGGTGATGCCCACCGTGTGGATCGCTGTGTTGTAGTTCACGGGTGATGCCCACCGTGTGGATCGCTGTGTTGTAGTTCACGGGCCATGCCCACCGTGTGGATCGCTGTGTTGTAGTTCATGGGTGATGCCCACTGTGTGGATCGCTGTGTTGTAGTTCACGGGCCATGCCCACCGTGTGGATCGCTGTGTTGTAGTTCACGGGTGATGCCCACCGTGTGGATCGCTGTGTTGTAGTTCACGGGCCATGCCCACCGTGTGGATCGCTGTGTTGTAGTTCATGGGTGATGCCCACTGTGTGGATCGCTGTGTTGTAGTTCACGGGCGATGCCCACCGTGTGGATCGCTGTGTTGTAGCTCACGGGCCATGCCCACCGTGTGGATCGCTGTGTTGTAGCTCATGGGTGATGCCCACCGTGTGGATCGCTGTGTTGTAGTTCACGGGCCATGCCCACCGTGTGGATCGCTGTGTTGTAGTTCACGGGCGATGCCCACTGTGTGGATCGCTGTGTTGTAGTTCACGGGTGATGCCCACCGTGTGGATCGCTGTGTTGTAGTTCACGGGCCATGCCCACCGTGTGGATCGCTGTGTTGTAGTTCACGGGTGATGCCCACCGTGTGGATCGCTGTGTTGTAGTTCACGGGCCATGCCCACTGTGTGGATCGCTGTGTTGTAGTTCACGGGCCATGCCCACTGTGTGGATCGCTGTGTTGTAGTTCACGGGCCATGCCCACTGTGTGGATCGCTGTGTTGTAGTTCACGGGCGATGCCCACCGTGTGGATCGCTGTGTTGTAGTTCACGGGCGATGCCCACCGTGTGGATCGCTGTGTTGTAGTTCACGGGTGATGCCCACCGTGTGGATCGCTGTGTTGTAGTTCACGGGTGATGCCCACCGTGTGGATCGCTGTGTTGTAGTTCACGGGTGATGCCCACCGTGTGGATCGCTGTGTTGTAGTTCACGGGCGATGCCCACCGTGTGGATCGCTGTGTTGTAGCTCACGGGCGATGCCCACCGTGTGGATCGCTGTGTTGTAGTTCACGGGCCATGCCCACCGTGTGGATCGCTGTGTTGTAGTTCACGGGTGATGCCCACTGTGTGGATCGCTGTGTTGTAGTTCATGGGTGATGTCTTCATCCATCATCTTTGTCACTCCTTCAGAAACATTAGTGAGACAATATCCCATGCAGAAAGCCGTGTTTGGTCCTTAATTAGTCCTCGCCTTTCCAAATGCCTGTAAATCTTGTCTCTCCAAATCCCATCCAACAAGTTAATTCCCACTAACGTCAGGCTCCCTGGTCTTCAGTTCTTTGGCTTTTCCTTAATCTTTTGAAATAATGGTGCCACGTTAGCCCAACCTCCAGTTTTCTGGCGCCTCACCCGTTGCCCTTGGTTGTACAAATATCTCAGCAGCGAGCCGCGTAATCACTTGTCTAGTTTCTCATAAAGTCCTGGGAAATACCTGATCAGATCCCAGGGATTTATCTACCTTTTGTATTTTAAGATATCCAGCTCCGCCTCTTGTGTAACGAATTATTTTCAGGCTGTTATGTTTATTTACCCCAGCTCGCTTGCTTTCATGTCCTCCTCCATGGTAAATACTGACTAAATATTTGTTTAGTAGCTCACCCATCTCCTGTGGTTCCATACATAGATGGCCACATTGATCTTTAAAAGGCCCTATTCTCTCCTTAGTTACACTTTTACCCTTAATGTACTCGTAGAATCTCTTTGGATTCTTCTTTAACTCTATTTACTAAAGCTATCTCATGTCCCAATTTTGCCCTCCTGATTTCCCCCTCAATTATACAGAGGAATCTCAATTATCTGAATTTTGGATTATCCAGCAAGATCAGAAGGTCCTGATGCCTGGCTAAACTGTTATTCGGCATCCGATTAACCGGACAAAATACTCCCCGCCCATGCCCTTGAATAATCGGGGTTCCTCTGTACTCCTAATGCCCTACACTCATGTTGGGATTCACTTGATCCCAGTTTTCTGTATTTGATATGTCTGCTCCTTTATCTTGACCAGAGCCTTAATTAGGAGAAAGTGAGGACTGCAGACGCTGGAGATCAGAGCTGAAAAATGTGTTGCTTGAAAAGCGCAGCAGGTCAGGCAGCATCCGAGGAGCAGGAGAATCGACGTTTCGGGCATAAGCTTCCTGAAGAAGGGCTTCTGCCCGAAACGTCGATTCTCCTGCTCCTCGGATGCTGCCTGACCTGCTGCGCTTTTCCAGCAACACATTTTTCAGCTCAGAGCCTTAATTTCTCCAGTTATCCAGCATTCTCTACAACCACCAGCGTTGCCCTTCACACGAACAGGAACATACTGTCTCTGATCTCATTTTTAAAGGCCTCCATCTTTGAACCATCCCTTTACCCATGGATAGCTTCCCCAATCAGTTTGAAAGTTCCTGTGTAATACTGTCAAAATTGACCTTCCTCCAATTTTATCTTTTTTTTTGATTAGTTCTGTCCTTTTGGATAATGATTTTAAAACTAATAGAATTATGATCGCTTGCAGAAATGGCGTCCGACATCGGAGGACCGCTGGGCGTACCGGTGACTGGGAGAGCTGGAGCAGGGACGCAGCCACAGTCCAGTGGGGGCATAGTGTCCCGGGCACCGAAAAGACATCCAGGGTAAGGATGTTTAGATGTGTCACTAGATTAGGAGCGGGAGCTCATATATACAGGTATCTGGGCATAAGTTACAGGTTGGAATCTAATCGAGGGGTTCGGGGTGGGTTATAATCAGAATAACAGATACCTGGGAGGGAGTTACAGACTGGAATCTAATCGAGGGGTTCGGGGTGGGTTATATACAGAATAACAGATACCCGGGAGGGAGTTACAGACTGGAATCTAATCGAGGGGTTCGGGATGGGGGTTATATACAGAATAACAGATACCCGGGAGGGAGTTACAGACTGGAATCTAATCGAGGGGTTCGTGGTGGGTTATATACAGAATAACAGATACCCGGGAGGGAGTTACAGACTGGAATCTAATCGAAGGGTTCAGGGTGGGTTATATACAGAATAACAGATACCCTGGGAGGGAGTTACAGACTGGAATCTAATCGAGGGGTTCGGGGTGGGTTATATACAGAATAACAGATACCCCGGGAGGGAGTTACAGACTGGAATCTAATCGAGGGGTTCGGGGTGGGTTATATACAGAATAACAGATACCCCGGGAGGGAGTTACAGACTGGAATCTAATCGAGGGGTTCGGGGTGGGTTATATACAGAATAACAGATACCCCGGGAGGGAGTTACAGACTGGAATCTAATCGAGGGGTTCGGGGTGGGTTATATACAGAATAACAGATACCCCGGGAGGGAGTTACAGACTGGAATCTAATCGAGGGGTTCGGGGTGGGTTATATACAGTGACAGTTCTGAAGTCCCCTCATGAATGCAAGTGAAAGAATGGTTGTGGAGTGTTGCCAAACTTTGGAAACATTGTGTACTCCAGCAAAAGTTTGCATTGAATGCCCACCTTATTTTACAGAAAAAAAAACTTAATTTTGATGTTTATTGAGAAATCTGAGATGGGTTGGATATTTTCAAAATTCAGATAGGTCGTAGGGGTGCAACTTGTGATTGGTTGGTAGTTCCTTGTTGAGTTTGTAACCGGTGCCATGAAAGATTGAAGGTGGAAATGTGGTTAGCTCCCCAGCAGAGTTAGTTGTAATGGTTTTCCTGTCTGGTGGGCTGACCTGTGGAATTCTTTGCTCAACAAGCCATTAGACTGTAGATTTTAAATTTTGTCTGTCTGAATCTCTGTTCTCTCCAGCTTCCCTATTGATGCTAGCAAGGGGTTCTTGTGTTGTACATCGTGGTCATTGGTGTGGTGGGTGCAATCTTCCTCTTACCAATTGTTTGCGCTTCACCTCTTTCTAGACTTGACTTTGAGGACGACGATGACGGGGAGGGCAGCAGCAAATTCCCAAGGTTTGTGTGGCTCTGTTTTCTCATTTTAGCCTTTGAGGAGCTGTGGTCAAGCGTGATGAAATTTATCCCCATCCCCATCCTCTGCTGTTCCACCTTCCCCAGTACCATCCCTTTCCCTTTATCCCCCCTCATATTATGCCCATTCTGTCCCTCACCTCACCATCCTAATCTGTGCGTTAGACCCCCCTCTTCCGAGTTCCCATTGGTAAAATAATTTACACTTACCTAATGTTGGGGTTGAAGTACACTGTTCAAATGTCCCGAACACGCGTTAAGGGAGACTATTGGGTTGCAGCTTGGATTGGTTGGTCGGGGGGACAGACTTCCATAGTATTGCGTTCTGTAAATCTCCACCATAGTAGGTGTGTGGAGCATTAACCCTTAATCTTTTCTGTCTAGGTGTGATGAAGAGCAAGGGCCCAATGACAAAGAGAGATTTGCCAGGTAACAATATTCTAAACATGCAGTTGGTTTGAAGCATTCCTTGTGGCATTGAGAGAGAGGGCATAGAACCCAGAACGTTGAACAATACAGCGCAGAACAGGCCCTTTGGCCATCGATGTTGCACCGACCTGTGAACTATCCTGAGCTCATCCCCCTACACTATCCCATCATCATCTGTTTGCTTATCCAAGGATGGTTTAAATCTCCCTAATGTGGCTGAGTTACCTACATTGGCAGATAGGGCATTCCTTACCACTTACCACACCCTTGCCACTCTGAGTGAAGAACCTGCCTCTGACATCTGTCTTAAATCAATCACCCCTCAATTTGTAGTTATGCCCCCTCGTACAAACTGATGTCATCATCCTAGGAAAAAGACTCTCACTGTCTACTCTATCTTATCCTCTGACCATCTTGTATGTCTCTATCAAATCCCCTCTTAGCCGCCGCCTTTCCAATGAGAACAGACCCAAGTCTCTCAGCCTTTCCTCATAAGAGCGTCCCTCCAGACCAGGCAACATCCTGGTAAATCTCCTCTGCACCTTTTCCAATGCTTCCACGTCCTTCCTGTAATGGGGTGACCAGAACTGTACACAATATTCAAGTGTGGCTATACCAGTGTTTTGTTGCAGCATGATATTGTGGCTCTGGAACTCAATCCCTCTACCAATGAAACCTAATCCCTTCTTCACAGCACTATCCACCTGGGTGGCAACTTTCAGGGATCTATGTACATGGACTCCAAGATCCCTCTGCACATTCACACGACCAAGAATCCTTCCGTTGACCCAGTACTCTGCCTTCCGTTATTCTTGCCAAAGTGAATCACCTCGCATTTAGCTGCATTGAACTCCACGGTGCTGGAACTTAGCTGCATGGTGTCCCTCATTCCCAGTCAGTGGCTGTGGGGAAACCAAATGGAAAGGAAATGGCTCTTTAGATGTTGCTTGGGGCTAGTCTACGTTAGGAGTAAAATCCAGGCTGGGGAAAGTTCACCTCACTGCCTGGGGTTCAGTCAGGATCCTTCAGGCGGTGCCACTGAAGGGAATGCCAGTTGACTGTGGATGTGCTTGGGATTGCACTGTGTGCAAACGGTCTTGTCTCAGTTGGAGCAGTCACCAAGTCTCTTTTGCCCTGCGGTGCTTTGAGGTGTCCCAAGGCAATGAGGAAGCATGGGGTCGTCTGCTTTCCTGTGTGAGCACATGCTGTTCCTTTTGTTTATGGTGGAAGCTCATTGTTCCTCCTCCCCTGCCCCCCCCACCCCAGAGAGAACCACAGCGAGATCGAGCGGCGTCGCCGGAACAAGATGACGGCGTACATCACGGAGCTGTCAGACATGGTGCCGACCTGCAGCGCCCTGGCCCGCAAGCCGGACAAGCTGACCATCCTGCGCATGGCCGTGTCTCACATGAAGTCACTGCGGGGCACGGGGAACACCTCGGCTGATGGAACGTACAAGCCATCCTTTCTGACCGACCAGGTGAGGGGGCTTGGGGGCTGACAAAACGTAACGTTGTTGTTGTTGTTGTTGCAATGATTTACGTGATGTGTGTGAAGGTGTTTGAGCATAATCGATAGCAGGGTCTTGGGATTTTTGGATGAGAGCTGAGAGACCGAGCAACTCCATAAACTCGCCACCTCAATCAGCTGGCTTGGAATTTGACACTGGGCTCATGTGGAGTATTAACTTCGGTCGAACAGAAGGCTGCGATACAATCTTTCTTGGGGTGGCATGGTGGCTCAGTCGTGCCTCTCAGTGCCAGGGGCCTGGGTTCACTTTCACCCACGGGCCATTTTCTGTGTGGAGCTTGCAAACTCTCTCGCCCGTGCCCGTGTGGGTTTCCTCCCCCAGTCCACCAGAGTTCGGAGTGGATTGGCCGTCCGAAATTGCCCATTAGTATCCAGGGATGTGCAGGCGAGGTGGGTTAGCCATAGAAAATTTGGGTTTACCAGGATAGGATCGAGAGCTGTTTGGATGAGATGTTGATCAGAGGGTCATAAGAGTCTTCAGCCCAACTCGTCAATGCTGATCAGAAACCTGAACCTAATCTCGTCCCATTTTCCAGCACTTGGCCGGTGTGGACTCGATGGGTTGAATGGACTGCTTCCACACGGCAGGTATTCTATGCAAGGCGAGCCTTGCTGATTAGGATGGGTGATCCAGTGACACTGAAGGGATGGCCAAATATATTTCCAAGTCAGGTTGGTGTGGCTTGGAGGGGACTTGATATTCCCACGTGTTTGTTCCACCCATCCTTTTAGCTGGTAGATATTACAGCTTTAGAAGGTGGTTTTGATGGTCTCTTTTATTGTGAAAATGGTACACGCTAGCTGCAAATGTGAGTAGACGTGATGCCCTTCAAACAGGTTGTGTTGTCTTGGATGGTGTGGAATGTTGGAGCCAGACTCGTCCAGGCGAGTCAAGAGCACTCTATTACACTCCTGACTTATGCCTTGTTGATGATGGACAGGCTTTGGGGTGGGGGTGGTCAGGCGATGAGTTACTCGCTCCAGCCTTCAAAACTGCTCTCTCGGACACCAGTGTTTCAACGGCTTTGCTCCCTCTGTGCTAACGTTCCAGGCGCTGACCCTGCGACTTGTCTGCTTTGATATTGTTTTCTGGGCTAGGTGTTGACTGAGAGGTGAGCGGGCCACCCAGAGCCCTGGCTGACACCAGGCCAGGTAAGCTTACAAACAGCAGCAGTGCTGCTCTCGTTCCGTATCGCCTGGAGTGGGGAGTTGAATCCACAAGGTAGTGGGGAGGGATGCTGTGGAGGTCAGTGAAGTTGATGGTATTTTGTTTCTCGTGACCCAAGGAGCTGAAGCACTTGATCCTGGAAGCAGCGGACGGCTTCCTCTTTGTGGTGGCCTGCGAGACGGGCAAAATAATCTACGTGTCTGACTCTGTCACTCCAGTCCTCAACCAGCCGCAGTCCGAGTGGTTCGGCAGCACCCTGTATGACCAGGTCCATCCGGATGACGTGGACAAGCTGCGGGAGCAGCTCTCCACCTCTGAGAACGCCATGACAGGTAAAGGAGGCTGCCTGGGTTTGAACTTGGGTGGGGTTTGTCGCCATCGACAGAAGTGGTTAGCACTCTTGTCTCTCAGCGCCACGGACATGGGTACGGTTGACTATCTGTTTGGAATTTGCCTATTAACCCCCCGTGTCTGCGTGGGTTTCCTCCGGGTGCTCCGGTTTCCTCCCACAGTCCAAAGGTGTGCGGGTCAGGATTGGCCATGCTAAATTGTCCCGTAGTGCCCCAGGGATGTGCAGGTTAGGGTGGATTGGCTGTGCTAAATTGTCCCGTAGTGCCCCAGGGATGTGCAGGTTAGGGTGGATTGGCCATGCTAAATTGTCCCATAGTGCCCCAGGGATGTGCAGGTTAGGGTGGATTGGCCATGCTAAATTGTCCCACAGTGCCCAGGGATGTGCAGGTTAGGGTGGATTGGCTATAGGAAAAGCAGGATTACAGGGATAGGGTGGGGGGGAGGGGGTCTGGCTCTTTGGAGGGTTGATGTGGGCTGAATGGCCTGCTTTCCACACTGTAGACAGTCTGCGATTTATACGGGGTGGTCAGTTACCGTGACCAAATGTTGGTCCAGAATTGAACCCCCCCCCTTCCGTGTGTTGAACTGTGATTGGAGGAGATGGCAGTGAGGACTGCAGGACACCAATGGGGTTGTGGTACCGAGGGGGATCTGGAAGGGGGGGTGGAAACGGAGGGATTTGAAAGTGAGGATTAGAATTGTGGAATGGGGGACAGCCATCTCAGAGGTTGAATGGGATTGATTGGAATTTGGATACGGGTTGGTGGTGGGGGGTAGCAGAGATTTAGGTAAGCTGGGTCCTGAGGGGAGAGTGAGGTTCAAATCACGTTAAGTTCCATTTCTTTTCCTATTTGGACTAGGTCGGATTTTGGACCTGAAGACCGGCACTGTGAAGAAAGAAGGACAGCAGTCCTCGATGAGAATGTGCATGGGTTCGCGGAGGTCTTTCATCTGCAGAGTGAGGTGATTTAAATCGATGTATTTGACCCCTAAGTGCGCCTTCTAAATGCATAACATGGTTTCACTGCCTTGCCGTTGAAAGTGATGTTGTGAATCTTGAAAGGGTTCAGAAAAGATTTACAAGGATGTTGCCAGGGTTGGAGGATTTGAGGTATAAGAGGAGGCTGAACAGGCTGGGACTGTTTTCCCTGGAGCGTCGGAGGCTGAGGGGTGATGTGAGGGTGGGCGGCATGGTGGCTCAGTGGTTAGCACTGCTGCCGCACAGCGCCAGAGACCAGGGTTCATTTCCCGCCTCAGGCGACTGACTGTGTGGAGTTTGCACGTTCTCCCCGTGTCTGCGTGGGTTTGCTCCGGGTGCTCCGGTTTCCTCCCACAGTCCAAAGATATGCAGGTCAGGTGAATTGGCCATGCTAAATTGCCTGTAGTGTTAGGTAAGGGGTAAATGTAGGGGTATGGGTGGGTTGCGCTTCGGCGGAGCGGTGTGGACTTGTTGGGCTGAAGGGCCTGTTTCCACACTGTAAGTAATCTAATCTAATCTTATACAGGTTTACACAATTGAGGGGCATGGATAGGATAAATAGGCAAAGTCTTTCCCCTGGGGTTGGGGAGTCCAGAACTAGAGGGGCATAGGTTTAGGGTGAGAGGGGAAAGGGAACTGAGGGGCAACTTTTTCACGCAGAGGGTGGTACGTGTATGGAATGAGCTGCCAGAGGAAGTGGTGGAGGCTGGTACAATTGCACCATTCAAGAGGCATTTGGATGGGTATATGAATAGGAAGGGTTTGGAGGGATAAGGGCCAGGTGCTGGCAGGTGGGACTAGATTGGGTTGGGATATCTAGTCGGCATGGACAGGTTGGACCGAAGGGTCTGTGTCCGTGCTGTGCATCTCTATGACTCTATGTAGTCTTCCAGTCACTCTTTATTTCTTGATCTGTGTGAATGCTTTGGGAAGGGCTGGATGTGACTTGGCTGACAAGAAATGCGGGTGCTGTATGTGATGATGCTGTGGCTTTAAGAGGTTACTTTGTTCATTTATTTTTATTGGGGAGGTTGTAGGTCGAGCTGTCTACCAAGACCGCGAGAGTAAACAGCTTGTGAGGCCTTGGGTTTTTTTCCTTTAAGTGGGAACAATAGAAGCAGCCTGGCTGGGTGCCAGCATCTCAAGATTATTAAAAAGTGTTTAGATTCCGCTTTAAGCCGTTGCTGTTGTGAGCTGGAGGTAGCAGCTATCACTGCTCCTCCCAGTTACAGATGGGGTTTCTGTCTACTGCTGGCACAAAGTCAAACTGAGAAGAATAGATTTGTCTATGGGCTGTGTTGATGCAATGTTACTGTCTTGGAACAGTTAATTCCTAATAGGTACTGTATCTATTATTCAGTTGTTTTCCAATAATTAAGTTATTCTAAGTTCCTCTTTCTTTGGTTGTATTTTAAATATGGTGCTGAAATAAATTGCGTTTTGCTTAACTTCTGAGCAATTTGACTAGTCACATCACTTTGGGAACAGGCACTTCACATTTCCCTTTTAAAAGAACAAAATATTAAGGTCTGGGCTATCTTTGTGAGAATATTTTGAGGGGGTCTGGTCAATAACAAATATTATGTCTGAGTTATGAGGGGTATGCATATTCCCTTATATATTCCACTCCTTCACTGACCGTCAACGGGTTGCATTTAAGAAGGGAGGTACGACTCCGTGCCAGAGACAAGTCAGTTAGTTTTAAATTTGCAAATAAAGAACCAGTTCATTACCATGGCATCTTACTGAAGTAAACATGCAAAGGGTATAAACTGTATGAATATATGAAACTCTTCTCCTGAAAAAACTGACTGACATCCGTGTCAAGGGGTGAGAAAATACAAAACTAAATATCGTCTTAGAAGTACTGAGACCAGGTAGCAGTTAACTTTAGGAAAAAGGTTATTCTTTGATTGTTCAACTGTTTGTCCATAGCCAAAGTCTCTTTACGCATGGGCTGTTGGCTATAGGGTGGCCTTCTGGATCAGTTATAGCAAGCTGATTTCCCTTCTGTGGAGTGACTTTATGGATCCGTTCTGGTTCGGTGAATTCCCTTCTGTGGAGTGACTTTATGGATCCGTTCTGGTTCGGTGAATTCCCTTCTGTGGAGTGACTTTATGGATCCGTTCTGGTTCGGTGAATTCCCTTCTGTGGAGTGACTTTATGGATCCGTTCTGGTTCGGTGAATTCCCTTCTGTGGAGTGACTTTATGGATCCGTTCTGGTTCGGTGAATTCCCTTCTGTGGAGATATATGTAGATTTCAGAACCTTTTTTCAAGACTACTGAGTTTTGATAACATTTTCTAGTGGGCTTATGACATCCAAACTTTGAACGATTTCTGATTTTTTGGTTTCCATGAAAGTCCAAGGTCCACTAAATGATATTCTGAAGTAATATTTACCTTTTCTGAATGTAATGTATCTTCACAAGTAAATTTGGCATTTTTGACCCTGACTTTCTTGGGCTTGACTTGTACGCTGGTAATGCTGTTGATGGGTTGTTTGATTTCTGCCCCAAGTGGCTGTTAGTGGGAGCTGGCTGTGCGTAATTTGGCTGGCTACCATGTTTCTGCCATTACAGCAGTGGCTATCTTTTTTCACCAAGTGTTTATACGGTGTTTTATGGACCAGTCCAAATCACTTCCAAAAATATATTCAGAAGATATGCTTACCTTGAAAGGAAGTTGTATTCTGAATGCAATTCGATTGGTCAAACTACAATACTTAAAGTAAACACACACTTGATTCATACACCATAGTTAAAATACAACAAAAGAGGGAAACTGGAATAACAACTCTCTTGGAAAGCTGAACCAAATAATAGGTTATTTAACTACTAAACAGTAGCCACTATTAATTAACTGTTCCAGTGTAGTAACATTCTCACCTATAAAAAAAAACTCCAAGGCCTTTTCAAACTGTTTACTGTACTGGCTCTGAGTGGACAGCTCAGCATCTCTGCCTAAAAACCTCTCTTCAAAACACAAACCAGAACAAAATACACCCCTTAAAGCCATCGTAGCGCCACAGGCCGTTAAAGTGGTTTGAGGAGTCTTGAGGTTGTGGAAGGCAGTGTATTGCGATTCTACAGTTCTGGTTGGGGGAAAGATTGAGAGAGCTGACGAGCAAGTAGAATTGAGTTTTTCAGGCAACTTTTCCAGGTGCCTCCCGAGTTTGGATTCTGACAATGTGCTGTTTCCAAGGTGTGGGAATGCGACAGAGGATCCGGCATCCATGAGCAGACTCAGCTTCCTGAGGAACAGATACAGGTGATCTGGCAGATTTGGCCCCCTGTGCTCCGTGCCTGTGCTTCGACGCCGTGCAAGCCTCCTGCCCCCCTTTTACCCCCCCGCCCCCCCCCCCACTTCATCTCACCCCATCACCATATCCTTCTGTTCCTTTCTCCCTCGTGTTTATCCAGCTCCCCGCTTTTCAATGCCTCCCCTCCCACGGGTGGGAGGGAGTTCCCCATCCTCCTCGCGCTTTCCAGATTGCTTCCCAATTCCTGATTGGAATGATTTAATTAGTCTTGTGCGGAATTGTTCAGTTCCCCCAAGTCTGGCCAAACTCAGTAAAGGTGCGTTGAGCAGAACCTCTGGGAATCGAGAGGTGTAGGAGACGGGGAGGAGGCCTCTTGACCCATCATACCTGTTCTGCTGTTGAGCTAGATTATGTCTGATATGATTATGGGCGTGATTCCAGGTCCTAAATTGCTACGAGTCCCAGCACTCGATCCTGTGGCATTCCTACCTGCTCGGCTTACAATCGTGGAAACGGCCCACTTGTATCCACCTTTGTTAGCCAGTCCTCTCTCTGCTGTAGTACATCAGGCCCATCACCACAAGGGCTCGGCTCGAGCAGTAATCTTTTTACGTGGTGCCTCGTTAAATGCCTTTTGTGAACCCTAATACACTCCATCTACTGATTGCCCCTTTATCTACTCGGCTAGTTCGATGTTCAGAAGTAGCAAGAGTGTGGGACACTGGAAAAGTACAGCAGGCCAGGCAGCATCCAAGGAGCAGAAGAATCGATGTTTCGGGCAGAAGCCCTTCTATCATCCGATCCTGACTAAGTGCTCTGGCCCAAAACGTCGATTCTCCTGCTCCTCAGTTGCTGCCTGGCCTGCTATGCTTTTCCAGCACTCCCACACTCGACTCTGATTTCCAGCATATGCAGTTCTCACTTTCTCCCAGTCTTCAAAAGAACCCTGATTAATCAAACACTATATTTTCCTTTTCACTAAACCACATTGGAGTCTGCCTGGATATCTTGTGACCTTCTAAGTATCCTAGCTAGTGTTTCCTTAAAAATGGATTCCAGCAACTTTCCACCCTTTAAACCAACTGACCTAGAATTTCCTGCTCGCTGTCTCCCTCCTTTCTTTAGCCAAGTTGCCTTATTTGTAGTTTTGCAATTCACAGGAACCTATAGAATTTGTGATTCCAACAAACGTTTCCAGCCCCATCTTTTAAGGGTAGGCATTGTCAGGTTTGGGGGTTTTGCTAGCCAGTTTTCCACGTATTCTTCCAAGTTTTACTGTTAGTACTTCCACTTGACATAAACCTTGGTGCTTTGCGTCTTTTACCCCCTTGTTAAAAGTGACTTGAGTTCGTAAGAAAGACAACCCACTTGAACAATGTCCCATCTGCCACCTTTTAACATCTGCTCCTGCCATCACCGGTGCTCAATCAACAGCAGTGCGTACCATCCACAAGACTCACTGGGGCAACTCGCTAGGGGTCCTTTCAGACATCCCAAACCCATGACTTCCAACACCGTAAAAGAGCAAGGGTGTAGATACCTGGGTATGTCATTCCCCTGAGAGCTCCCCTCCGAGCCCCTCCGTGATCCTGACTTGGAAGTGGACTGAGAAGTTCCCTCAGTGTCACTGGGGCCAAAATTCTGGAGCACTCTCCCTAACCTTATTCTGGATGTCCCTCCAGCAGATGGCTTGCTGGTACCACCTGGAGGGACGATTACGGGAACGGCAGCAAAAACTGGCCCAGCCAGTGATGCTCACCTCCTGTAAGGACGTTTTGATCATCTTTTTCCCCCGTCACCCTAAAGGATTCGAGAGGCTTGATCCCTTCTGTAGAAGGGGAATCGCCAGCTAGATCCTTGGCATAGAGGTGTTGACGTTCCGGCCCGAAGCTGTTTTTTTTTTGTGGGATATTTCCTACCATCCTCATTTCCTCACACTCCTGTCTTTCATCCTGTTCCCAGAAACGGACTAGGTCCAGTCAAAGAAGGAGAGACTCAGTATGTGGTCGTGCACTGCACAGGTTACATAAAAGCCTGGCCTCCCGCAGGTGAGTTTGCGCCCGGTTTGTGTGGATGTTCGATTTGGCGCCGAGGCTGCAGGTTACGGGAGAGTGAGGTGGGGAGCAGCTCGCAGGGGAATGGGTCGAGGAAAGCGGGTTTTTGAAACCGTGGCTGTTGTCGTTGTTTCTCAGGTGTGACGCTCCCTGACGATGAACCAGACAGTCAAGGGAACAAGTTTTGCCTGGTGGCTATCGGACGTCTGCAGGTAAGACCAGAGCCTGCCTTGGACTCGTGTTGAAAGTGGCTGAGGGCAATGCCTGCCAACGCTACAGTCTTTGACAAAAAGTGCGGTGCTGGAAAAGCACGGCTAGTCAGGCAGCATCTGAGGAGCAGGAGAGTCGACATTTCAAGCATACCTCTTCTTTAGGAATGTGGGGGTGTGCTTGCTTGACAGGCTGTGTGTTTCCAGCACCACACCTTTTTGACTCTAATCTCCAGCATCTGCAGTCCTCCCTTTCTCAGAGTTGTTATACAGCGTGGACTTTAGACCCTTTGGTCCAACTCGTCCATGCTGAACTGATGTCCTCAATTAATCTTATCCTGTTTGAGGGAGTGGTGGTGGTGTTTGAATGGTCAGTGCTGTGCATTGAAGTGGGTGTGGCCTTGTTAAGGGGAGGAGGGTGACCTTGTCAGAGCTTAGATTATCCGCTGTGAAATTACTCTGGGAGAATTTCAATGGGCCCAGCCCTGTGACTGAATGATTGGCCTCCGTGATGAGGATTGGGGTCCAACGTTATGGATGTTTCATGGCAAAGTAACGTTCACTCTCAATTCAGTAGCATCTCCTGTTCCCATCGGGTGCTCCAACTGCCACGGAGCGCAGAGGAGACCAGGACATTAAATGTCTTCAAGGGAGAGATTGATAAATTCTTAAATCTTGCGAGGAATTAAGGGATGAGGGGAAAGAGTGCGGGGAAGTGCTGTTGAAATGCCCATCAGCCATGGTTGAATGACTGAATGGACTCGATGGGCTGAATGGTCTTATAGTCTTAACTGCTGCTGTGGGGAAGGTGGCAGCCATTTGACGTGCAGCAAGATCCCAGGAACTTGGTGGGGAGGGGCGCGGGTGCTGTGTGGGTGAAGGTGATGGCTTAGTGGGATTATCACTTGACTGTCAATCTGGAAACCCAGGGAATGTTCTGGGGACCTGGGTTGGATTCCCGCCACGGAAAAAGTGGTGGAATTTTGAATTCATTAAAAAATCTGGAGTGAAGAGTCTAATGATGACCCGTTAATCCATGGTTGGAACATCCCGACTGGTTGACTACTGTCCTTTTAGGGAAGGAAACTGCCATCCTTCCCTGGTCTGGCCTACACGTGACTCCAGACCCACGGTAACGTGGCTGACTCTTGACTGTCCTCTGGGCAATCGGGGACGGGGCGATAAAAGCTGGCTTGGCCAGCCGCACCCTCACCACGTCAATGAATTTGTAAAAAAAAAACCTGCACTGTACTTGGGGTTGTAGGTTTGGGGATCAATATTGGAACCCGGGATATGGGGAGAGCTCAGTGCAAGCTGTCCCTCGGTCCCGTGTCACTGACATGGTGGGGGGGGGGGGGGGGGGTGGGGTGGGCGAAGGGAACGTGTGGACGTTGGATTCCATGTTTGTTCACCTTCTGACATTCATTCATGAATCTTTTGGTTTTCTTTTTTTTTGGAAACCTCTACCTCCTGTCTCGTTTTGGTAAGGTCACAAGTTCTCCCAGCTGCCTGGACATGAAGGGTAATGCTGTGCCTGTTGAGTTCCTCTCCAGGCACAACCCCAACGGCGTCTTCACCTTCGTCGATCACCGGTGCCTGGGCACGGTCGGCTACCAGCCTCAGGTAGGTCCTTGCGCCGTCCCCGCTGACCTGCTGTGGAGCTGGTTGGTGTCGGGTGGTCTCTCTCGCGCCCCCTTGGGTGAGAGGTCAGGCGGGTGGAGGGAGGGAGGGGCGCTCCTGGCAAAGATGGTTAACCTGCCTGCAGTGGCTCTGATGCCAGCTACGCACCCCACCCCACCAAAAAGAGAAAAAGACCCCAGCGGCTGCCTTTTGAAAGGGAGCAAGGAATGAGGAATGTGTATTCCTCCAGCCCCTTGTGGGCACTTCGAATTCAGTAAAGTACAGCGTGAAGTGTACTCATTGTCTGTCCGTGACGATGCTTCCCATTTTCTCGCTCTTGGTATGGCAACTGCCCTGCTCCTGAGAAACTGCAGCCCAGTCCCTCACGCACGCAAGCCAGCCTTCCATCCACTGACTCCATCTACACTTCTCACTGCCTCGGGAAGGCAGCCAGCATCATCGAAGACCCCTCCCACCCTCGTTCGGAATCTCTTCCAAGCTCCTCCTGTTGAGCAGAAAATAGAAAAACATACGTGCCAACAGATGCAAGAGCAGCTTTTTCACCGCTGTTGTTTTTTCTTCTCCTCACACTGCCGCCTAACTGCAATAGTGCTTATCCCCCCCCCGCACCCATGTTGTATGTGTGCAGGTGTCTTTTACTGTGTCTCACAAGGAGCATGAATCTTTTTTTGAATTTCCACCACCAGGTAGAAAAGAAACAAGCAAGTGGGCAGTGCCAAGCAGTGCCCTTCACATCAAAGGGCAGTGCTGTGTGATCAAACAGTGAAGGGGAGGGCAGGGATTAAATCAAAATAGAGTTGGAGGGGGAAATAATGCACTCCACTCCCTGCGGCGCCCACCTCTCCCCGAACAACTCCAGGGTGTTGGGTGGACACCGTGTGCTCTCCCTGCTGTCGTTAGACTTACGAATGGACCTCTCAAACTCGTAAATTTACGTGTTGATCTCTCTCGCTGTGGACCTTCTCCACAGCCAAAACATTGTACTCCTCGCTCTGTCCTGTTCCCCTGAAGCACAGCTGTGTGGTTCACCTGCCCGTACTGCAGGCAAAATAGAACTTCTCCCTGTACCATGTGACCATAATACAGCCAATCAAATGGCAGTCAGTTTGGGCATAGGATCCCGCAAGCTGCAATATTGGGATGACCCATGTTGGATTCTCCACCCTCTTTTTATTTTTGTTGTAATGCTGGCACAAGAATAAGGTTTGTCCCAAGAGTTAACGCCTGGCACACTGGGCTTGGTGGTGGGGTAACAGGAGCTGTACTCGTGTGGTACACTCTGCTCTGCCAATAGGAATGGGAGCCCAACTGTTGCTCCCATTCCTGTTTTGTGACCCCATGAACGTGTCTTATTCAGCAAAAATACTTATCTCTCTCTTCTCTTCTCCCCCACCGGTCTCTCTTCCTGTTTCCGTTGTCCTGTTTGAAAGGAGTTGTTGGGGAAAGATATTGTGGATTTCGCCCACCCAGAGGATAAGGGACTTTTACAAGACAGCTTTCAGCAGGTAATGTCTCCCTCCGGTTTTGGAAACCATTCAGGGATATGTCTGTGTGAGCACAAGATTCATTATGATGCAGAAAGCAGCTGTTGGTCCTGTTGGAGATCTGTGCTGGCCTGATATAGAGTGATCAGTCAGCCTCATTCCCACTTGGATAGCGGTCTCCCTCTTATCCCAGAGTGTTTATTCTTATAAAGTGCCTGTCTGATATCATAAAATCCCTGTAGTGCAGACAGAGGCTGTTCAGCCCATTGAGTCATGTAAATCCGCACATGCCAAATGCTAATCCACCCTAACCTGCACATCCCTGGGCACTACAGGACAATTTTTAGCATGGCCAATCCACCCTAACCTGTACATCCCTGGGCATTATGGGACAATTTAGCATGGCCGATCCACCCTAACCTGCACATCCCTGGATTGTGGGACGAACCTGGAGGAAAACAGCACAGACACAGAGGAGAAAAGCGCAGTGGCTAAGTGGTTAACACTGCTACCTTACAGTGCCAGGGATCTGACTGTCTGTCTGTGTGGAGTTTGCACATTCTTCCCTCAGTGTCTGCGTTTCCAGAACAAGAAGTCCATCAACTCCAGGCCAGCGGGCACGCGCAAACCCTCCAAGGGGTGGAGTGTCACCTGCTGGTGCCTTCGGGCCTGATGGCTTTGACGGACTTAGAATCGTACTAGTCTGCAGCGCGGAAACCGACCCATTGACCGACATTGTACACGCCGCCCACTTTTCACAATTAACTACTACCTGTCTAAATGACCAAATTACACCAGCCGCCTCCAGTACCTCTGGCAGCCTGTGCCTGACACTCACCACCCTCTGGAACCTTGTGTACCTGTCCCCTTGCACCACAAACCTCTGCCATCGAGTTTTAGACTCCCCAACCCCAGGAGAAAGGCTGTCGGCTGCCCACCTTGTCTGTGGCCCTCATCTAGACCTCTATAAGGTTACCCTTGGGTTACCTATACTCCAGGAGAAAGAAGCCCCAGCCTCTCTTTATGACTCAAACCTTCCGGTCTTTCCTCCCTCCTTTCTAGCTTTAACGATCTCCTTCCTGTAGTGGGGTGACCTGCTTGCAAAGCGCAGCAGTGCCTCTGGCTGACTCGGCTGTCTCCCCCTTTCCTGTTTGCAGGTGGTCACGTTGAAAGGCCAGGTATTGTCGGTCATGTTCCGGTTCCAGACCAAGAGCCGGGAGTGGGTGGTGATCAGGACGAGCAGCTTCACCTTCCAGAACCCATACTCCGACGACATCGAGTACATCGTCTGCACCAACACCAATGTCAAGTACGTCCCGCTGTCGAACCACCTGAAGGCCAGGGGAATGCTCCACTTGGGGGCTAAACGTTGTCTGTGAGAGCGTTGGCACCTGGTGTTGGGATTTAAGTCTGAGCAGCTTCTCCTGGGGTGGCGGGGCGGGGGGATCGATCACAAGCCTTGGCTGTGTTTTGTTTTGCCTGTACCCAATTACCCCTTAAACCGAGTGCCGTGTTAGTGCTGTTGAGGAAAAGTTGCGCCTGTTGCTATGGGGTCTGGAGTCACGTGTAGTTTCAGACCAGACGGTGGCACCATATTTTGTTCGCCAGGTAGTGGACTAGATGAGGTTTTTTTAATTTAACCCCGACATTTGGTGGTTCTTACCATCTCGGTGACAAGCTTGCAATTCCAGATTTTGTTCATGGAATTAACATTCGAGCGTGTGTCCTCTGGGTTACCAGTATGCCACTGGTCAAGTCTTTTCTGATCTGATGTCTGTGCCTGCTGGGAGGTGGGGTTGGGCCATTATTCAGCTGGAGGGAGTCTGGCTAATCTTAGTGTTCCTCTGTATGTTGAAGAATAAGGGCTGGAAGCACGTAGAGAGGAGCTAATTTGGCGAATGGCATTGAACTACGAGTAGATTAGAATTGGCTCAAACCTTCTGCCTCCTCAGGTGAACAGAAAACTGGTGGGCATTTCAGAGTGGAAACGAGTGTGTTCTCCCTTTGGGTCACTGTTTCTCAACCAACGTCGCTTCAAAAAAAACCGCCAATGCAACGTGTACAATAGTAAGCCATTCGGCCCCTCAAGCCTGCACTGCTGTTCAACAGGAGTATGGCTGATCAAACGTTCCTCGTGTCTAGACATTGCTGGAAAAGCTCAGCAGGTCTGGCAGACTCTGCGGAGTGAAATCAGCGTTAACGTTTTGGGTCGAGTGACCCTTCCTCAGAACTGTTCTGAGGAAAGGCCGCTCAACCCGAAACGTTAACTCTGATTTCACTCCACCGGTGCTGCCAGACCTGCTGGACTTTTCCAGCAATTGTTTTTTTTTTGTTTCTGATTTACAGTGTCTGCAGTTCTTTCAGTTTCTCGTGTCCACTTGCCTACCCTTTTCCCCTTGATTCCCTGCCTCATGAAGAATCTTAAATATATACAAGGAGTGTGGCCCCACAGCTCTCTGCAAGGAGTTCCAAAGATTCTCGACTTTGAGGGAGGAGATTCCTCCTCACCTTAGTCTTTGTTCTGAGACACTGCCCTCTGGTCCTAGACTCTTCCCATGAGGGGAGAAACATCCTCTCAGCACTTACTCTGTGAAGCCCCTTTTAAGATTCCTATCTCTCTCAATGAGATCCCCACTCATTCTTGACTCCAGTGGGTAGAGTCCTAACCTGTTCAACCTTTGCTTCTAGGACAGTTCCCCCCCCCCCCCCCCCCTCCCCCATGCCAGAGATCATCCTGATGGTCTGAGTCCTTCTCCATGTTACAGTTTGCTTTGACCTCAGTGGCTCTGAGAAAGTGAGGACTGCAGATGCTGGAGAGTCAAAAGTGTGGTGCTCTAAAAGCGCAGTAGGTCAGGCAGCATCCGAGCAGCATGTGAGGCGACGTTTTTGGGTATCATTCATCGGAGGGTCAGTGTGGACTTAGAATCGTACAGTGCGGAAACAGACCCTTCGGTCCAACCCGTCCATGCCAACCAGGTGTCCCAACCCAATCTAGTCCCACCTACCATCACCCAGCCCATTACCCTCCAAACCCTTCCTATTCATGTCCCCATCCAGATGCCTTTTAAATGCTGTCATTGTACCAGCCTCCACCACTTCCTCTGGCAGCTCATTCCATACACCTACCACCCCCATGTGGAAAAAGTTGCCTCTCAGGCCTTTTTTTTTAATATCTTTCCCCTCTCACCCTAAACCTATGCCCTTACTTGTCCTAGACTCCCCCACCCCAGGGAAAAGACCTTGTCTATTTACCCTATCCATGCCCCCTCGTGATTTTACAAACCTATAAACCTCAGCCTCCAATGCTCCAGGGAAAACAGCCCCAGCATGTTCAGCCTCTCCCTGTAGCTCAAACCCTCCAACATCCTTGTAAATCTTTTCTGAACCCTTTCAGGTTTGACAACATTCTTCTGATAGGAAGGAGACCAGAATTGCACACAATATTCCAACAATGGCCTAAAGAATGTCCTGTACAGCTGCAACATGACCTCCCAACTCCTGTACTCAATACTCTGACCAATAAAGGAAAGCATACCAAACACCTTCTTCACTATCCTATCCTCCCTGTGACTCCACTTTCAAGGAGCTATGAACCTGCACTCCAAGGTCTCTTTGTTCCCTAGGACCTTACCATTAAGTGTATAAGTCCTGCTAAGATTTGCTTTCCCAAAATGCAGCACCTCACATTTATCTGAATTAAACTCCATCTGCCTCTCCTTGGCCCATTGGCCCATCTGGTCCAGATCCTGTTGTAATCTGAGGTAACCCTCTTCGCTGTCCACTACACCTCCAAGTTTGGTGTCCTCTGTAAACTCACTAACTATTCCTCTGCTCACGTCCAAATCGTTTATATAAATGACAAAATGTAGAGGACACAGCACCGATCCTTGTGGCACTCCACTGGTCACAGGCCTCCAGTCTGAAAACAACCCTCCACCACCACCCTCTGTCTTCTACCTTTGAGCCAGTTCTGTATCCAAATGGCTAGTTCTCCCTGTATTCCATGAGATCTAACCTTGCTAACCAGTCTCCCATGGGGAACCTTGTCGAACGCCTTACTGAAGTCCATATAGATCATGTCTACTACTCTGCCCTCATCAATCCTCTTTGTTACTTCTTCAAAAAACTCAATCAAGTTGGTCACCGGTCTATAGTTCCCTGGCTTGTCCTAACTACCCTTCTTAAGAAGTGGCACCACATTAGCCAACCTCCAGTCTTCCGGCACCTCACCTGTGATTATCGCTGACACAAATATCTCAGCAAGAGGCCCAGCAAGCACTTCCCTAGCTTCCCACAGAGTTCTGGGGTACACCTGATCAGGGATTTATCCACTTTTGTACATTTCAACACATCCAACACTTCCCCCTCTGTAATTTTGACATTTTTCAAGATGTCACCATCTGTTTCCCTACATTCTATATCTTGCATGTCCTTCTCCTCAGTAAACACTGATGGGCTGAAGGCCCTGTTTCCACACTGTAGGGATTCTATCAATGTGCAAACTCCACACAGTCAGTCATCCAAGGTTGGAATCAAATCGAGTTCATCACTCATTCCTGATGAAGAGTGTCTGCTGGAAATGTCGACTCTCTCTTGCCCCTTGGATGCTGCATGACCGGCTGTACATTTCCAACACCACATTCTTTGGCCGATATGGCTGTTGTTTCTCTTCCATTATAAAAGAGACCACACTTCCAAAAAGTATATAGACAGCTTTACTCTGTTTTATACCCCCAAAACATTGGATTGTTTCATTGGTTTTAATATTATTCAAATTTGATTGGATTTTGGTATCTTGGGGCATAATTTTAAAGTGGCTGAATTAGAATTTCTTGCTTTCTCATGGCAACTCCCCTGCAGCTATTTGTTTCCCAAGTGGTACATTCTTGCTTTGTTCAGGATTCTGTGTGCTTTGTCAGTCCTTGCTAGCTTTTCAGCTCTCTTAAAGGCACAGTACACCTCTGCACCTTCATAACATGATGTTTGCATGAATGACTTCGAGGTATGCTATTCTGTCCTACGTTGAAGCAAGTGATGGACATGAATTTGTTCCCACAGGCACCTGCAGCAGCCTGCTGCCATCGCTGGGCAAGAAGACCTCAGCTATGAGCATTCCCAGGTAAATGAATATCGGTGTCAGACTCCAACCCTGGCCATCTCCGACTTCTTATTAGCTTCCCAGCGGATGCTGGTCGCAGCCGTCCCGTCGCTGCCACCGCCTCCCTGATTTTTGAACGAGGCTGTCGGGTAGACCAGGCACTTGGAGTGTAGCCCATGTCTCCCATCTGGCTCAGGAAGGCCCCGTCGCATCTGTGCTGGCCCTCCGAACGAGGGCTGCTTCCCCCCCCCCCCCCCCCCCCCCCCCATCCCCCGGTGTGACCAGAGAGGAAGAGCCATCAGCAGGGAACTTCCTCCCCAGAAGCCTGGCTCTGACCAGCGCAGCCTCCTGTTCTTACACTGAGTCCTGCCTGCACTCGACCGCGTGCTTCAGGGAATCGAACTGGGGCTGGGGGAGCGGGAGGTGGTTGACTTCCCCCATTTCCTCTCTCCGGCAGCTACACCGGAGGGCTGCCAAAAAGGGCTGACATGATACAGGTCCATCCGCCTGCGTCCCAGCCGTCCCCGAGCGACGTCTCCCTACGGTTGTTCGACTTGTTTTGTTCTTTGGGGGCAGGGGAAGCAGGTGGGCACGTTGACCACGCTTTGAGCCGGCCATGATTTAATCTGCTCCTCCTAGGTTGCCGCACCGTCGGAGCACACAAAACCGATCAGCAAAGCAGAGCCCCTGTACAGTCAGGAAACCGACCCGCGCTACACCGAAATCTACTCTGCCCTTCCCACAGGCAAGCAAGCCGCTCGGTGGCCTCTCTCTCTCTTGTTGGTCTTGTTAAATGTTTGAGAGTGGTGGGGCGATTGGGGTGGGGGTGATGTTGTCACAAGGGAGATGGAGCGATGCAGCTTTGGGAGTGAAGCATTAAACTAACCCCCCCCTCGTAATTCTTACACCACCTGTGTTTGGAAGAAGAGCATAGTGGGTGGGTGTTTTTGGGAGTGGGGGTCATAGGCAGTTCTCTCTAACGGACTGGGGGCAGATGTTTGCCCTTTGACCTACATTGGGTCATCTGTGGTCATTACAGCAGCGCTCCTCGCAGGAGCTTGCTTTCTGCAAATTGGCTGTTGCACTCCCTTCGCCACAGCCAGTTCTAATTCACCCGCAGGATGTCTGTAGCTGGGCTAGCATTGACTGCCAGAGGTACTGTGGGTCTGGAGTCACATGTAGGCCAGACCAGGTAAGGAAGGCAGATGAACAAACAACAGTAGACGCACTTGATGTTGTGCCAGCCTTTTATCTTACTCTAAGTTCAAACTAACCTACATTCACTTCATTAGCGTCCATGTGCCTCTCCAAGAGTCGCTTGAACGTCGCTGGCGTATCTGACTCTAGTACCACCGCAGGCAATGCATTCCACACCCTAAGGGACATTAGTAAACCAGATGGGTTTTTTCCAACAATCAACAAGGAATTCATGGTCACCATTAGACTCGTAATTCCAGAATTTTATTGAATTCAAATTCTGCCATAGTGGGATTTGAACTCTGGTCCCCAGAACGTTAGCTGTGTCCACACTAAAGTCCAGAGGTGATAGCACGAGGGCATCGCTTCCTGTTTTTATCTGTTCTTGTTTGTGTGAAGTGTCTCGGGAAGTCAGATGGCCTACGGAGTACTCCGTTCTGCTGCAGTCAGTCAGTTGATGGGTGTGTGTTGACTATCATTTCCTTGCCTTGATGCAGCTGAACAGAGTAAGGTGATTCCCTCGACACCGGGTACCGGGACCCAGCAGATCTTCCAGCAGGGGACCACCTTCCCATCAGCACGGCCCGCACAGAACTTCAGGTACCTGTTGTGTCCCGCGGTAGACTGATGTGCCGAAAAGCCGAATGTGCTGTCTTGGAATCGTAGAATCTCTGCAGCGCGGAACCAGGACGTGTGTTCCATTGGGTCCGCGCCAAACCTCTGAAGACCATCCCACCCTTTCCCAAAGCCTGCATTTTCCCATGGCCGATCCACCCTAACCTGCACATCCCTGGGCACTATGGGACAATTTAGCATGGCCGATCCACCCTAACCTGCACATCCCTGGGCACTATGGGACAATTTAGCATGGCCGATCCACCCTAACCTGCACATCCCTGGGCACTATGGGACAATTTAGCATGGCCAATCCACCCTAACCTGCACATCCGTGGGCACTACGGGACAATTTAGCACGGCCAATCCACCCTAACCTACACATCCCTGGGGCACTATGGGACAATTTAGCATGGCCAATCCACCCTAACCTGCACATCCCTGGGCACTATGGGACAATTTAGCATGGCCAATCCACCCTAACCTGTACATCCCTGGGCACTATGGGACAATTTAGCATGGCCAACCCACCCTAACCTGTACATCCCTGGGCACTATGGGACAATTTAGCACGGCCCATCCACCCTAACCTGCACATCCCTGGGCACTATAGGACAATTTAGCATGGCCAATCCACCCTAACCCGCACATCCCTGGGCACTATGGGACAATTCAGCATGGCCGATCCACCCTAAACTGCACATCCCTGGGCACTATAGGACAATTTAGCATGGCCGATCCACCCTAACCTGTACATCCCTGGGCACTATGGGACAATTTAGCATGGCCAACCCACCCTAACCTGTACATCCCTGGGCACTATGGGACAATTTAGCACGGCCCATCCACCCTAACCTGCACATCCCTGGGCACTATGGGACAATTTAGCATGGCCGATCCACCCTAAACTGCACATCCCTGGGCACTATGGGACAATTTAGCATGGCCGATCCACCCTAACCGGGGTCCCATGCAGTCACAATTCAGTCTGCACACAGGCAGTCACCTGAGGCTGGAATCTAACCCGGGTCTCCGGCACCATGGGGTAGCGGTGCTAACCACTGTGTAGCACAAGTCACACAACACCAGTCTTCACCTGATGAAGGGGCAGTGCTCTGAAAGCATGTGATTTCAAACAAACCTGTTGGACTCAAAGCTGGCGCCGTGTGACCTCTAACCTTGTCTGCGCCAGTCCAAGACTGGCACCTCCCGATCAGAGGAGAATGAGCTGAACTTCTCCGTCCGCGAACGGAAGCCCCTCCCCAAACCGTTTCGTACAGGTCAAATCTCCCTCCATAGCCCCCTTTGTTGGTCCCGAAACGCGTGGAGACTGTAGCGACGGTACGCGGGGGAGGGTGGGGGGTGCTGGTGTCTTGTGCCGCGCCGCGCCGCAGCGTCTTGCCTCTGCTCCTGACCGCTCCTCCTCCCTTCCCCACCAGCTCCACCATGGTGGCTCCTGTGAACATTGTCCAGCAGCCGGCATCGGCAGGGCAGATCCTGGCTCAGATCTCGCGGCAGTCGGTCAGCGGTCAAGTTACCGGCAACACCTGGAGTGGAAGCCGCCCGCCGTTCCCAGCGCAGGTTTGGATGCCTTTTGTTTTCAAAAAAAAAAGAATTTCCTGGTGAGCTTCCGGCATCGCGCTATTGTTTGTTTTTGTGTCCCTGCCTTCCCGATCCCCGTAACCTTGCCTTGGGATCACAGGATTGTGAAACGTGATCCCAAGTTGGTTCGCTGATTGTGGGAAAGGCTGAACAGGCTGGGGCTGTTTTCCCTGGAGCGTCAGAGGCTGAGGGGTGACCTTATAGAGGTTTATAAAATCATGAGGATACACTGATAGGGTGAATAGACAAAATCTTTTGCCTGGGGTAGGGGAGTCCAAAGTTCGAAGGGCCCTGGTGTAAGGTGGTAGGGGAAGGATTTAAAAGGGACCTGAGGGGCAACGTTTTCACACAGAGGGTGGTACGTGTATGGAATGAGCTGCCAGAGGATGTGGTGGAGGCTGGTACAATGACAACTTTTAAAAGGCATCTGGATGGGGACATGAATAGGAAGGGTTTGGAGGGAGATGGGCCAAGTGCTGGCGTGTGAGGTTAGATTAATGCAGAATGTCTGGTTGTCACGGACAAGTTGGACCGAAGGGTTTGTGTCCATGTACATCTCTGTAACTCTGCGGGGATCGCAGGCTAGACTTGCCCTACCCTGGGGAAAGTTGTGGTGAGTCACCGCTTAGAACAGAGTGGTGTGTAGATGCACCTTCCTAACGGCACTGCAGGACTTCCTGGGTTTTGACTCCTGAGCAACCAAGGGGCGGCTGACATACGTTCAAATCTGGGTGGTGCTTGGCTGGGATTGCGTTCTCTTGCCTCTGCTGGCCTTGCCCCTGTAGAGGGTAGAGGTCCTGGGTTTGGAAGGTGCTGTCTTGGCTTGATGGTACACGCTGCTGCTACTGCTGCAGTGAGGGAGGGAGTGGTAGTTAAAGGTGGTGGATGGCGTTACAATGGAGCCGACTGCTTTGCTTTTGTCCTGGATGGTGTTGAACCTCCCGATTGTTGGAGCTGCCACCCTTCCAGGCATGTGGGGTGTATTTCCTCACGCTCCTGACTGACTGACTGACTGACTGGTGCCTTGCTCGCAGTGGATTCTGGATTAACTCCTGCGGTTTTTGCAAGTCAAAGGTCCTCGCTGGCTGCTGGTGCCACCAAGGAAGCCTTGAGAATCAACAAGTGCCGAAGGAGACCATTCGGCCCGTTAAGACTGCACCGATCCTTGAAGAGCACCCCACCCAACCAACATGTAATGGGGCTTTTATTAGGGCTGTTTAGATTGCATCCGAGGAGCAGGCAAATCGACATTTCGGGCAAAAGCCCTTCATCAGGAATGGCTGACCCACATGACCTGCACATCTTTTAAATTGTGGGGGGGGAAAAAAAAAACAGAGTACTTGGAGGAAACCCACGCAGACTTGGAGAGGATGTGAAAACTCTGCACCAGCAGTCACCTGAGGCTGGAATCGAACCTGGCTCCCTGGCGCTGTGAGGCAGCGGTGCTAACCACTGAGCTACCGAAATCGACTGGATCTGGTGATTTCGGGTCTGGTGTCATATCTTTGCAGGAGGCAAATTTAAGGCGATTTAGCCATGAGTGGGCAGTGAAGATGGTTATCTAAGATTACAAAGGGATAGTAAGGACTGCAGATGCTGCAAGTCAGAGTCGATAGAATGTGGAGCAGGAAAAAACGCAGGTCAGACAGCATCGGATGAGAACTAAAGTCGATCTTGATTAATTGGGTCAATGGGCTGAGGAGTGGCAGGTGGCCTCTAATTTGGGTAAATACAAGGTATTGCGTTCTGGTCAAACAGACAAGGGCAGGCTTTATAGGTTGTGTTGTAGAGCAGAGACCTAGGGATTCAGGTACATCGTTGTTTAAAATGTGTATGGCAGGGTGGTCAAGAGGTGTTTAGCACGCTTGTCTTCATTACTCACTCTTCGAGTCTAGGAGTTGGGACATCCTGTTGAGGATGTGCAGGACTTTGAGGCCAGTTCAGTTCTGGCCACTCTGCCATGGGAAGGATGTTATTAAGCTGCAGAGGGTTCACCGTGGGTGGCACGGTGGCACAGTGGTTAGCACTGCTGCCTCACAGCGCCTGAGACCCGGGTTCAATTCCCGCCTCAGGCGCCTGACTGTGTGGAGTTTGCACGTTCTCCCCGTGTCTGCGTGGGTTTCCTCCGGGTGCTCCGGTTTCCTCCCACAGTCCAAAGATGTGCAGGCCAGGTGAATTGGCCATGCTAAATTGCCCATAGTGTTAGGTAAGGGGTAAATGTAGATGTAGGGGTATGGGTGGGTTACGCTTCGGCGGGGCGGTGTGGACTTGTTGGGCTGAAGGGCCTGTTTCCACACTGTAAGTAATCTAATCTTAAAAAAAAAAGATTTACTGGGAATGGAGGGCTTGACCTATTTAAAAATAGGCTGGGACTTCTTTCAGTGGAATGTGGGTGGGTTGTGAGGTGACCTTTTTTCATAGAGGTTTAGAGGGGTATAGTTAAGGCGAATGACAAAGGGCTTTTCCAGAGGGTCGGGGAGGTAAATTCAAAACTAGTGCGTCCATTTTTTTAATGTGAGTCTAGAAAGGGATTTAAAAAGGACATGAGGGGCCTTTTTTGTTTTTAGAGGGTGGTTTGTGTGTGGAATGAAATCCCAGTGGACGTGGGTACAGTTAAAACGCTTAAGACATTGAAAAGAAAAGGTTTGGAGGGATATGAGCCAGGAGCAGATGGGTGGGACTAGTTTAGTTTGGGATGGTGGTTGGCATGGACTGGTTGGGCCGAAGGGTCTGTATGACATGAGGATTTGAGCTATAGGGAGAGGTTGAACAGGCTGGGGCTGTTTTCCCTGGAATGTTGGATGCTGAGGTTATAGAGGTTTATAAAATCATGAGGGGGCATAGATAGGGTAAATAGGGCAAGGTCTTTTCCCTGGGGTGGGGGAGTCCAGAACTAGAGGGGCATAGGTTTAGGGTGAGAGGGGAAAGGGACCTGAGGGGCAATTTTTTCACCCAGAGGGTGGTGCGTGTATGGAATGAGCTGCCAGAGGAAGTGGTGGAGGCTGGGACAATGACAGCATTTAAAAGGCATCTGGTTGGGGACATGAATTGGAAGGGTTTGGGGGGAGATGGGTCAAGTGCTGGCAGGTGGGACTAGATTGGATTGGGATATCTGGTCAGCACGGACGCATTGGGCCGAAGGGTCTGTTTCTGTGCTGTACATCTCTCTGACTGTATGAACTGGCAGCGGGGTTTCCTGTGATGGTGACGCTGTGAGATGAGTCACCATCCCGCCCCATGGCCTTTCTTCCCCCCCCCCCCCCCCTCCTAACCACCTTTCTTGTGTGTCCTTCTAGCAGATAGCAGCCCAGGGGGCAAAGACGCAGTCGCCCCAGTTTGGCATGGCAGCCAACCGGAGTTTCACGGCTAACACTGCTTCCTTCAGCCCCCTTGCCAGCCCTGTAGCCACGTCCACGGCAGGAGGCACCGCCTACCCGTCCCTTGCTAACCGCACGTCTGCTTTCGGTAGGTAACCAACCTCGTTCTTAGAACATAGAGCTAGAACAGGCCCTTCGGCCCACTGTGTTGTGCCGAGGATTATAATTCTCTTGCCCCGCTCCGCTCCGTGTTTCCGAGTTGCAGAGAGAGGAGCAAACCCCCGCCCCAACTGAATGCCATTCACTGTCTCCCTCCTGACCCCACACCATGGCCAGCGAGTATGGATTAGCCCCGACTGCTTCGATATTTGGCAATCTTACATTCCATCCTGATGAGTTTGAGACAGAAAGCATCTCTGGTGAAAGATGTGGTGCTGGAAAAGCGCAGCAGGTCAGGCAGCAGCTGAGGAGCGCGAGAATCGACGTTTCAGGCATAAGCCCTTCTTCATTCCTGCGCTTTTCCAGCAACACATTTTTCAGCTCTGATCTCCAGCATCTGCAGTCCTCCCTTCGTCCTCCTGTGCATCTCTGGTGCCTGTTCTCCCCTCAAGACCCCCCCCTCACAAAAACCGCATGTTGGTGCCTGCCCAACTCACACTGAAATAGAGAGGCTGGTGGCAGAAAGCTGGGATGCCTCATAAAGGCCAGCACCGATCCCGTCGGGCTGAATGGCCAGATACTACACGATTTAACTACGGACTGGGCCGATTTTCGATCGGCGTTCCTTTTGCTCTCCTGTTGTGTTGCTTCCGTACCCGTGTTGCGAATCGTTATTTTTCCCTCTCTAATGACCCCCTACAGTCCTCGTGAAGACCGTGTGTGTGTGTTTCGTTCTGCCCCACGAGTGGAAATGCTGCCTTCGCTTTTAATAAAGAGTGAGCTTTATTTATTTGTTTGTTTATTTATTTATTTTTCTTTCTCTCTCTCTCTCTCTCTCTCTCTCTCTCTCTCTCTCTCTCTCTCTCTCTCTCTCTCTCTTCCCAAAACCTTCAGCAGCTGAAGCTGGGCAGGCAGGCTCACCGTTCCAGAGTCGGCCCACCGACGGAGGCTCTGTGTGGCCTCAGTGGCAGGGTCAGCATCACTCCCAGGCGTCCAGCGAACAGCACGCACAGCAGAGCCAGCCCGAGGTGTTTCCGGTGAGCAGCCCTCGCTGCGCGTACAGCCTACCGAGCAAATAGGCGGGGCAGATTGAAAAGAGGTTTGAAATCACAGGAGTGGGGGGGGGGGGGTTTGCAGGGGTGCACGACATGACTCTGGGGGGGAGCCAGTGTTGGACCGGGGTGGACAGGGTTAAAAAGCATCCCCGGTGAAGGGCCTTTGCCTGAAACGTTGATTTTTCCTGCTCCTCGGAGGCTGCCTGACCTGCTGTACTTTTCCATCGCCCACTCTAATCTCGACTCTAATCTCCAGCGTTTGCAGGACCCACTTTCGCCAGAGTTATAAATCACACAACGCGAGGTTATAGTCCAACGGGTTTATTTGGAAGTGGGCACTGCAGATGCTGGAGATCAGAGTCTAGATCAGAGCGGTGCTGGGAAAGCACAGCAGGTCAGGCAGCATCCGAGGATCTGGAAAATCGACATTTCGGGCAAAAGCCCTTCAGAGATCCCTGACGAAGGGCTTTTGCCCGAAATGTTGATTTTCCTGCTCCTTGGATGCTGCCTGACCTGTGTTTTTTCCAGCACCACACTCTAACCTTGAGGTTTATTTGGAAGTCCAGGCTTTCAGAGTCCTGCTCCTTGGCCGGAAAGCTCGTGGGCAGGATCTTAAAATGTAGAATTTACAGCAAAAGATTAGTGTCATGCAACTGAAATGATAAATTAAACAAAACTAGAGTATTGTTAAATCCTTCATCTTAACATCAATCTAGGTTTGTTCAATATATCAAAATATACATGACACTAGTCCTTTGCTATAAATTCTGTGTTTTATGATCCTTCGTCACAGTTACCTGATGAAGGAGTGGCACTCCGAAAGGTGGTGCTTTCAAGTAAACCCGTTGGACTATAACCTGGTGTTGGGTGATTCTTTTTTGTGTGTATCCTTCACTGGCGGGGACACAGTTCACAGAGAATCGGAGGTGGCGGTGACCAGCTGCTTGGTGAGGAGAGGCAAGGCGTAGTGATCTGGGCCAGGCCACCTTTAAAGGGCGGTGAGAGCAGATTCAGCAGGAAGGTTCAGAGAGTGAAGGGAGTCCTCCAGATAACTAAACGATAAGATTCATCGAGGCTGTGGACTGAATAGAGCAGTGGGGATCAGGCGGAGTACTCCTAATGTTGTGGGTGTCGTTGCTGCGGGCTACCAATGTTGCCTGCCTGTCCCTCGACCGCCACTCAATCCGAGTCTCGCTCGGCGCCATTTCAGAGGGTAGTCAATCCATCAGGCCGAATGGCCTGTCACTCTGTGTGCAATAGACATGGATTGGATTGGTCTGGAGTCGCATCTAGGCTCAGACCAGGTATAGGTGGTGAGCTTATTTCCCTCTTCTCTCCCCCCCCCCCCCCCCCCCCAGCCCTGGTTAGTGACCCCTCCCCACCTGTTGGGACCTTTTTTTACCCAAATTGATCACATTTGTCAGTGCCACCCTGCTTCCAGTTCCAGATTTGTTTTGGTTAAATTTGAATTCCACCAGGTGGGATTGGAAACGGTGTCTCCCCCCCCACCCCCCCCCCCCCAAACTCCTGAAGCCTGACGGCCTCTGTCACCAGCCCACTGATGTTACCTGGTAGCTGGCACGGGAGCAGTGGGCCAAATGGATTCCTGTGTGCCAAGACTCTTGTCTTATCTGCAGTGTGCCCTCTGTGTGGCCATTGCCAACCATATCACCAGAGCCGTTGTAACCAAACGCCTTCTCTCTCTTCCCCCCCCGCAAAGCTTCCAAAAAGCACTGGGCAAGAGGGGTGCCGCATGGCTGCCATTTGTGGGGTTGCTTTGGGCTCCCCAAGTGCTGTGAAAATGCAGACCTTCCCTTTCCTGGAGCTTGTCAACAGGGAGGGAGGCTGCCTACCAGGATGCACGTGGTTGTGTGGGTGCTGCAATTTGAGGGAGAGGTGGTAACCCTGACTGAATGATGCAGAACAGGCTTAAAGAGGGCAGAATGGCTGCTTGCTTGTTGTGTTGCCAGTTAACCAAGGGGAAGGGGTGGAAACGTAAATGCAGAAGAGTCAAAGTGCATGAGCGAGCAACGTGTCATGTTTATTTTCTCTTTCTCCCCCCCCCCCCAACTCCCTGTTTTGCTTAACCCGTTTCAGGATATGCTGTCAATCTACGAGGAGCAGGGAACCAGTTACAACAGCGATGAGTTCTCGGAACTCCCCATCTTCCCCTCGTTCTCAGAGTAACCGGAAAAGGGAAGCCTTGCCAACACACATCCAGTCTTCCCACAGCCCCTCTTTTCCCCCTCCCTCCGAACCCCTGTGAGCATTTCGTGTGTACGCTGTGACGCGGCTGAGGTATTTCCACCACGACCCACCCACTGTCCTGTTGGCACTGAGCAGAGAAGGCGAAGGGCATCCCTCCAGCAGGGAGACAGCCGTCCCGTTCCGTGAACCCCCCACACTCTCTCTCTGAATTCGGGGAAGCTTATTCTTTGTGGTCCAGTGCTCCGACCTGGTCGGAATTCCACCGGGAGGACATGATGCATCTATGTGTATCCGGAGCGGGGAGTCTCCAATTCCCTCTGCTCAAAGCCATGCTTGGTATTTGCTTGGTGCCTGTATTCAGGACTCCAGGTGAGACTCTTTTGGAGCACTGATGCTGATGTTGGCAGTGTACGTTCCTGCTTGGTCTTGCGCTTGGGTAGTGTTTCAAAGCTGTCGCTTCTTGTTCCCGGGGAGGGGGGGGGGGGGGGGGTGTTTAGTTAAAAGCAGGAAAGCCCGATCACCTCTGCCTGTCTCTGCTCATGCCAAGGTGGGCTGCACGCAAAACTGTTGTGGCGTGTGTTCTCTCACCCCCTCCCCCTGCCCCTGGGGGGGGGGGGGGGGGGGGGGGGAGCGGTCCCCTGACAGACGATGGGGCGCTTTTCCTTCTGGGTGCAGGTTGCCAAGCTGTCTGCCGACGTGGTGCGTCCCCGCTGAGGGTGTACTGCAGTGAGGTCTCCTTCAGTGGCACCTTCCAGATCCCCCAAGTTCCACCCCACCCTCTCCAAGGACAAGGGCACGGGGAACCCCCACTATCTGTAGAATTCCCTTCTGAGCCCCACACATCATCCTGGCTTGGAGCTATGTCGGTGAGCACTTGCTTGTCAGTGGACGAAAGCCTCCCTAATGGTACTCCACCACATGTTACCCCCCTTTTTCCCCCCCCCCCCCCCCTCCTGATTTAGGGGGTGCGAATGAATTTTAAAGCTCAGTGTTGCTTTGTGGGACCCCTCCCCCGAGATCTCATACATACCCCGAGTGGGCGGGGGGGGGACCCTTTTTCTCTTGGTTCCCTTTGAGGTCATGTGGGTGGGGACATCTGGCCCGGGCCCTGTGCTTGGGGAGAAGCCTTCCCCTAGTAACTTCACCGACCAAAGTCCGTCTCATCTGATGGTGGGTGGTCACTGTCACCTCGGGGGGGGGAGTTTGATGTGCTCTTACACCCTCCACAAAACCGCCCTCTCTCCACCCAGATACAGGCGCTTCCACCCTTCTCACAGGCCCGGTCAGTATGTGGTGTGACTTAACCCTGTGGTTATAAAAGATGGACCAGATGAGGTTTCCCTGTCTGCCTGATCTCGGAGGTCAAGAGTTGACGTGGAGCATTGGCAGCTGCAGGTTGGTTACCCCGCTCAAGATCCCAGGAGAGCAAAATTGGCACAAACTGTACCTTTTTTTTTCCCTTTTAACAAAAACGGAAGGAAACGCAGTAACAAGGATTGAAGGGGTCCCTGAATCTTGCCTGACCCCTGACCCCAAATGAGGGCGTGACCCCTTTAGGATTGCGAGCGTTTCGCACCATCGAGGAGGAGTGTCCTGGTTTATTTTTTAAACTTCTCATGTGACGGGACTTTCTAAATAGCTTTTTTTTAAAAACAAAAGGACTTGTAATCTGTGTATGTAACACACTGACCTGTGCACCAGTCTGGAAGGTTTTCATTTATTCGAACCTGATGTGGGGTTTTTCTAGCCCGATCTGGTGCACATATGTTTGTATTTTCTTTCATGCTGTAACATAGATTTTTATCAAACTCGTGAACTAGTTCAGGAGCAATCATGTTTGTCATCTGTCTTGAAGGAAGCACTGGGTCTTTCACTGTTTCCTCGTTTGTAAATATGTCAGATCAGTTTCCTAAAGGGGGGAGGGGGGAGCCTGGTGGGTTAGGGAAGGGACAGTTTCAATATTTCTATGAAAGTATATAAAAAAGATATAGTAAGGGGTTGCAGCAGCAAAGAAGGAACTGTTGCCTGTATATGCATATGTCTCTTAGTGTCTGTGTGCGCGTGTGTCTCTGTTTGTCTGTCTCTGTGCATGTGCGCGTGTGTGTGTCTCTCTCTTTCTCTCTCTCTGTGCATGTGTGCGTGTCTATCTCTGTCTGTCTCTCTGTCTCTGTGTGCGTCTCTGTCTCTGTGTGCGTGCGGGTCTCTCTGGTCTGTCTGTCATGCTGGCCCACTGACCTCTGTACAATATTTTCTGCTCAGTCAAGCCTATTGCAGTCCTTCTGTTGCTGCAAGAGAATCTGTTTTGAGAACATGGTGCAGGCACAGCCAGTTACTTGGAGCAAGGTGACATGGGAAAGCTGGATTGGATGATCTGCAAACCTATATTTAATTGGCAGAATTTTGACATCCTAAGGAGAGAGCCTGTATTTTAATTACCCCCCCCCCCACTAAAGTGCATGCTCCTATTCCCCTCAAGCCTATCCTTGTTGCAGTGGGGAATGGCCCCTCTGTTTACTTCTACCCCGTGGACCACCGTAGGTGGCACAGTGGCTCCATGGTTATCACTGCTGCCCCTCAGCACCAGGGACCCAGGTTCTATTCTACTCTCTCAGGTGACTGTGCAAACTCCTCACACACATTTCTCCCCCCCCCCCCCCCCCCCCCCCCATCTGCGTGGGTTTCTTTCGGGTGCTCTGGTTTCCTCCCGTAGTCCAAAGCTGTGTGGGTTGGGGTGGATTGGCCATCCTAGATTGCCCCATAGCATCCAGGGATGTGCAGGTTAGGTGGGTTAACCATGGGAAGTGCAGGATGTTTGGAGTAGGGTAAGGGGTTGGGATGCTGTTCAGCGGGGTCGATGTGGACTCAGCAGGCTGAATGCCCTGCTTCCACACTGTAGGGATTCTATCAATATTTGAGCCCTTCACAGTATTTGGAGCTCAAATGTTTGTCAGCAAAATAGATCTTGTGGTAGGCGCCAGTTAAAAGTGATTAGTGAAATCTGTCGGTGTGCCATTTTTAAAAACAAATCAGACAGACTGGGTCACTCGCACCCTTCTGTTTAAGAAGGAAAAGGTGAAGCTTTCCACTTGTGCAACTTTGGGTGTGGTGGAGGCAATGATGACCTGCACCTTGATGTGAAGGATGTGTACTTAGTCATACAGCATGGAAGTAGATCCTTTAGTCCAAGCAGTTCATGCCGTGTTCCCAAACTAAATTCCTGATGAAGGGTTTTTTGCCCGAAACGTCGATTTCAAAACTCCTTGGATGCTGCCTAAACTGCTGTGCTCTTCCAGCACCACTAATCCCGAATCTGGTTTCCAGCACATGCAGTCGTTGTTCTTACCTAGTCCTACCTGCCTGCTCCTGGCCCATATCCCTCCAAACCTTTCCTATTCATTTACTTATCCAAATATCTTTTAAACATTAACTGTACTTACATCCACCACTTCCTCTGGAAGTTCATTCCACATGCCAACCGCTAAAACAAAAAAAAAATTACCTCTCGTCCTTTTGAAGGTGAGAGGAGCAAGATTTCAAAACATGCCCCCAGTCTTGGAAAAACTGTCGGGGAAAAGAGCTTTGCTATTCATATTTAATATGTACCCTTCTAAGCCTCTTTAAGGTCACCCCTCAACCTCCAACACTCCAGTGAGAAAAGGCCTAGCCTATTCGGCCTCTCCTCCTCTCTAAATCTCAAACCCTCCATTCTCAGTAACATCCTGGTAAATCTCTTCTGAACCCTCCCCAGCTCAATAATATCCTTCCTTGTAACAATGAAAGTTGGTTTTCTGTCTCTGATTTTTATCATGGGGGATCACTGGTGAGGGGTGTGTCAACACAGCAGAGGCCATTCTGCTCCAGAGCCATTCTGCTATCCAATCTGCTTACCGCTCCCAATTACCCAGCTTGACTCCATATCCTTTCATCCCCTTTTCCCCCAACAAAGTAAATGCATCTGCCATAAAAGTAAAATCGTAAACCATCTGTTCACCTCAGACTTGACATTTTATTTCAGTTGATGTCCAGTATTTGTGGAACCAGTCCTCATATCTCCACTTTTTCCCCCCCCCCTTTTTTTCCTTCGTGTGAGGAAGTGGTTATGCCATTACCCCCCCTCCCCTGCCTGAAAAGCCACCCACCACCCCACCTTCTCTTATTTCCCCCCCCCCCCCCCCCCCCCCCAACCTCTTGTTCTGGACTCCAGCCCAGCAAGTTTCTCCCTTATGCCCTGCCAAATCCTTTCTCCGTCTCTGTTAGCATTTCAATCCCATCACCTGTGTGCCAGGGAAAAGTCTTCCTGATTTCACCCCCCCCCCCCCTCACCATTGCGAGCTGAGTCTAAAGAACTCCTCACAGTAAGTGTACTCTGTTACCTCAGAGCTAGTCCTAAGATTGAGGAGATTCTCTGATTATTCCGTTTATAATCTTCTCCGCCCCCCCCCCCCCCCACACACACACACACACACACAGACAGTCCCACTGACCCTAAAGGGAGGCCCAAAGCAGTAGTGTGTATGATTTTCCCAAAATCACCTGTGTGTGTGTGTGTGTGTACACCGTGGAAAGCCATCATTGTGCTAATATGTTATACTTCCCACGTCCAGGAAGGCACCCATTGGCTAGTGAAACATTAACAAAGTCCTATGAGGAACAAAAGCAGAAGTTACTGGAAAAGCTCAGCAGGTCTGGCAGCAGCCGTGGTGAGAAATCTAACTTGAGTTTTCTGCTCTGGTGACCCATTCTCCAGAGCTGATGATACCTAGGAATTTCCAGGTGCTGCCAGACCTGCTGAGCTTTTCCAGTCGTTTCTTTCTTTTGTTTCTGTTTCTGTGTCTGCGGTTGTTTCGGTTTTTATGAATCCTGATGAGGGCCACATTTGTGAGAAAAAGTGAGGAGGGGTTTTGATTAGATTCCCTACAGTGTGGGAACAGGCCCTTTGGTACAACCAGTCCACAACCCCCCCCAAGAGTAACCCACCCAGACCCATTTCCCTCTGACTGATGTGCCCATCACCCGACCTGCACATCTTTGGATTGTGGGAGGAAACTGGAGGAAACCCACGCAGACACTGGGAGAATGTGCAAACACCACACAGACAGTCACCTCGATTGGGGGGGGGGGGGGGGGGGATGTCGGCCCCCCCGGCCCCCCCGGGCTCCGTGAGGCAACAGTGCTAACCACTGAGCCACCAGGGAGAGGAGAGGGGACTAAATCAAAATAGAGTTGGAGGCGGGAATTTGTATTTTTCCACTTGCGACAGTGGGATGTGATCCCAGGATTACTTGTCTGCTGCCTCTCTCAAACCGCTCCCCCCACCTGATCTCTGCAACTCCTCCCTTTTTCTTAAGTCCTCATTTTCAATACTGGGGAACTCCTTTTGTGCATAGGTGATGCAGATCAGGGAGTATGAAGGAAGTGGGCAGCCTGTTTAGGGTGGAGGGTGAGGTGCCATATGTGATAGGCTGGTACCCTCTCTCTGCCATGGTCAGGTCAGCGGCCTCCATCGCCTGGGTCGTCTCCTGAGCCCAGGCTGTTCCTGGCAATCTCTCCTTGCGTACGTTTGGCTGTGACCCTCCTGTAATTAGTGGGCAAGCCCCTCACACTCTTATCTGTCCTCCTCTGTGTTTGGACGACTCTGCAAGTGTGTGGTTCATGAGAGGAGTGAGCTGTATGTGTCTGTCTGGGCTGTGAACGTGGCATCGTGTAAAGTTTCACATCGAGAGTTCAAAGTTGACTGTTGGGATCCTAGTCGAAAAATGTGGTGCTGGAAAAGCACAGCCGGTCAGGCAGCATCCGAGGAGCGGGAGTCGAGCACAAGCTCGACGTCAGGAATGTGCTCATGCCCTAAACGCCGACTCTCCTGCTCCTCGGATGCTAACCGACCAGTTGTGCTTTTCCAGAACTTTTTTTGACTCTGATCTCCAGCACCTGCAGTCCTCACTTTCTCCTTATTTGGAAACTACTCTTGTAGAAATACCATGAACTTCTCTCCCCTCCTTAACCTTCTATATTGCCCCCCTTTACTACCTGTACATGTTTTTAATTTCTTTTTTTTTATTTATTCAGGTTAACATTGTTAATCTTTCTATCATGTATTAATAAAGAAATGAGATCCTCCTTTTGCTTGTTTCCTGTTTTATTGATTTTGAAACATGCCCTTCTACCCAGGGCATCCCCTGGATTCCGAGAATGGTGGGCTTTATCTCCTAATGTGCGGACGGTGAGCCTGCAGATGCAGGTTGCTCGGGAGGTGCTGCACTACCAGGGTTGTGTGAGATGCTGGACAAGGTGACGTGGTGTGTGCAGGTAGATTCCTTGTTCAGGCTGGGCAGTGATATTGATGCCTTCTGCACATGACCGTTTTGTTCGGTTGTCCTGAGCGAATGATGTGTATTTCCAGTTATGTAGAATAATAGAGACGGGGATAGGCCATTTGATCTTTGTTTTTTTTTTAATGCCTGCTTTCCCCAATTCGCTATATGATCGTGGTCCAACTCAGTAGCCTGACCCTGCTCTACTGCATATCCTTTGAGTAAAAAAAGTCGAAAACCTCTTCCTGCTGAAAGGCGTAGACTTGAAACGTCGATTCTCCTGCTCTTCGGATGCTGCCTGAGTGGCTGGCTGTGTTTTTCCAGCACTGCACTCTTCAACTCCGATCTGCAGTCCTCACCTTCTCCCCTGGAGAAGAGCGTGGCACTGGAACAAGCACAGCAGGTCAGGCGGCATCTGGGAAGCAGGAGGCTCCACGTTTCAGGCAGAAGCCCTTCATCAGGAAACCCGAAGAAAGGTTTATGCCTGAGATGTTGACTTTCCTGCTCCTCGGATGCTGCCTGACCTGCTGTGCTTTTCTCAATGCCGTGCTTTTTGACTCTGACTCTGCAGTACCTGCTGTCCTCACTTTCTCCATATCCTTTGATCCCTTTCAGCCTCAAATACTCTAATAGTTCTGCCCTTGACTGAACAAAGAACAAGTGCAGCAAAGAAACTGGCCCTTTGGCCTTCAGCCTGTGCTGACACATTTTGCCCTCCTGTACTATAACTGTCTTCACTTACAGGATCTGTATCCCCTCTATTCCCTTCCTATTCATGACTTGGAGGTACCGCTGTTGGACTGGTGTGGACAAAGTTGAAAATCACCCAACACCGACAGGTTTATTTGGAAGCACTAGCTTTTGGAAGGCTGCTTCTTCACCAGGTCCAGGTATTTCTTGAATGCTGCTATTGTCTGATTCCACAATGGTAAAGTATTCCTTTGGGTGAAAGACTTGCCTCGTGCATCTCTTTAAACTTCCCCTCCCCACACCTTTAAACCTGTGTCCTGTAGTAATTGACCCCTCCACCCTGGCTAAATGCTTCCGACTTTCCACTCTATCCATGGCATTCGCAACCTTTAGAAATTTCGATCAGGTCTCCCTTCAAACTCCTGAATTCCAGTGAAAACTAGCCTAACCTTTCTTCATAGTTAGAGCTCCCCCCCATACTGGGCCACATCCTGGTCAACCTATTCTGTACTCTGCTTTCTGGAGTGAGTACTATTCTCTGACTATAAATACCTTGAGCCAAAGAGCTGTACAGCATAGAAACAGACCCCATGCACGGTGGGGTGGCACGGTGACTCAGTGGTTAGCACTGCTGCCTCACAGCGCCAGGGACCTAAGTTCGATTCCAGCCTTGGGCGACTGTGTGGAGTTTGCACTTTCTCTCCCCCCCCCCCCCCCGTGTCTGTGTGGGTTTCCTCCGGGTGCTCTGGTTTTCTCCTACAGTCCAAAGCTGTGCAGGTGAAGTGAATAGGCCATGCTAAATTGCCTGTAGCGTTTGGTGCATTATTTAGTCAGTGGGAAATGGGTCTGGGTGGGCTCCCCTTCGGAGGCTCGGTGTGGACTTGTTGGGCTGAAGGGCCTATTTCCATGCTGTAGGGAATCTAATCATGCCGACTAGATATCCCACCTGCCAGCACCAGGTCCATATCTCTCCAAACCCTTCCTATTCATATACCCATCCAAATGCCTTTTTAAATATTGCAATTATTCTAGCCACTTCTCCTCATCTCGGACTTAAATATCTTTAGATGTGCCCTTTCTTTTAAAAAAAAAATTGGTAGTTAGTGAGAGGATTTAAAGAAAATAATGCATTATTCATTCATTTTTTTTCTCTGATCCATCCTTGGAACAAGGCTGAATAGGGAGGGAATGTTCTCCTCAACACCAACAGGTAATACCTGTTATCGATAGGGCGGTTTTGCCAGTATCAAAGATGGCAGGCCAGTATCAAAGATGGCGGCCCTGTATTCGTCACAGCGGGCGGGAACTGGTCGCTTCGAGTGCTGTCACGTGATCTCGGTGGGGAAAAAAAAGCGCGCGGCGCGTCGACGCTCGAGGCGGCCCCTGAGGCGAAGCTGGTTAAACTAGTTACTGGTTAACGAGTCGTTAATAACCAGTTTGGGGTCAGTGATCACAGGGGTCCACTTCAGTTCGTTTCCGTTACCGTTCAGGAAGGAACCTAGCAATGAATGCCGAGCATTCATTAACCTAGTAACGGTTAACTAGTTTAACCAAGTGCTGAGGAATTAACGAGGTTAATTATAATTGAATTAATTTCCATCATAATCTGGAAATTAACCAGTTTTACTGAGCATTTAATAAGGAAATCTGGAAATTTCACCCAATTTAACCAATTAACCAATTTAACCAATTTAATTAATAAATTATAGTCACATAACTCTTCACAAATTTAACCAATTAATAAGGAACTCTGTCATAATCTGGAAATTTCACCTAATCTAGTCAATTAGACTGAGGACTTAATCAATTCTTAGTGGAAGTCACATAACTATGCAGTAATTTAACAATACTGAGTAATCAGTAAGGATTACTCAGTCATAATCTGGTAATTAACCAATTTAACCAAGACTAAGGAATTAACAAGAGCCTCTGTCATAATCTGGAAGTTAACCAGTTTTATTGAGGAATTAATACAGCACTCTGTCATAACCTGGAAATGTCACCCAATTTAACCAATGCGAAGGAGTTAATAAATTCTCGATGAAAGTCTGGTAACTATCAACTCATTCAACCAATACTGGGGAATTAATACTGAACTCGGTCGAAATCTGGAAGTTAATCGGTTTAACCAATACTGAGGAATTAAGGAGCCCTCGGTCATAATCTGGTGGTTACCCAGTTTAACCAATACTAAATAATTAATAAGGAGCCCTCCGTCATAACCTGGCAATTGACCACTTTAACCGATACTGAGGAACTAATAAATAATTCAATAATGAAGTGGTAATTTCACCCACTTAACCTATACTGAGAAATTAATAAATTCTCAGTGAAAGTCTGATAACTATTAAGTGATTTAACCAATACTGCGGAATTAAAGAAGCAAAACTAATTTGTAAGCAACTCTCAATATAATGGTAATTATTAAATTTACCAAGTGGAGAAATCAATAAGCAATCCTCCGTAATAACCTGCTAAATCTTAACCAATACTTGATTAATGCTGAAATCATGAGCAGCTTGATAACTTTAATCAATTAGACCAATGCTGAGGATTCAATGGGAAATATTCAGTAATAACAAAGGTAACTAATAACCAATTTGCCAAATATTAAGAAATAAATAAGGAATGCTCAGTAATAATTCTCGTAAGTGTTAACCAATTTATAAAATACTGAGGAAATAGTAAGGAAAATTTGGTAATAACCTGCTGAGTGTTAAACAGCTTAACAAAAGTTGTGTAATTGATAAGGAACACTCAGGGATAAGCAGGTCTGTTTCACTGCTACTGAACAGATAATTCAAAATACTGAGGACTGTACTGAGTAATTACCAACACTGATTACTCAGCATTAATTATGAATTTCTGGATTAGTGGTGCTGGAAGAGCACAGCAGTTCAGGCAGCATCCGAGGAGCAGTAAAATCGACGTTTCGGGCAAAAGCACTTACTTCATCAGGAATAGAGGCAGAGAGCCTGAAGGGTGGAGAGATAATTGAGAGGAGGGTGGAGGTGGGGAGAAAGTCGCATAGAGTGCAATAGGTGAATGGGGGAGGGGGAGAGGGTGGAGTGGATAGATGGAAAAGAAGATAGGCAGGTAGGACAAGTCATGGGGACAGTGCTGAACTGGAAGTTTGGAACTGGGGTATGACCGATCAAATACTCTAATAAATGAGTAATTTTCAGTCAATTTGCAGTAGTAAACAGAGGTCCAGTTGTTAGTCACTTTCACTCGTCTCCAATTTTGAAGGCCATGGAGTCAGATGAAAGCCCAACAATCCAAGCTGACATTCCCAGTGTCAGCGCTGAGGGAGTGGGCACTGTTGGAGGGTCAGCACTGAGGGAGCAGGCATTGTGGGAGGGTCAGCGCTGAGGGAGTGGGCACTGTTGGAGGGTCAGCACTGAGGGAGCAGGCATTGTGGGAGGGTCAGCACTGAGGGAGTGGGCACTGTTGGAGGGTCTGCGCTGAGGGCGTGGGTATTGTTGGAGGGTCAGCACTGAAGGAGCGGGCATTGTGGGAGGGTCAGTGCTGAGGGAGTGGGCACTGTCAGAGGGTCAGCTCTGAGGGAGCAGGCACTGTTGGAGGGTCAGCGGCGAGGAAGTGGGCACCGTCGTAGGGTCAGCACTGAACAAGTGCTGCACTTTTGGAGGGTTAGTGATAAGGGAGGGCAATGTTGGGGATCAGTGCTGAGGGAGCGGGCACAGTTGGAGGGTCAGTGCTGAGGGAGTGGGCACTGTCAGAGGGTCAGTGCTGAGGGAGTGCCGCACTGTTGGAGAGTCAATGCTAAGGGAGCACTGCATTGTTGGATGGTCAGCGTTGAGGGAGTGGGCACAGTTGGAGGGTCAGTGCTGAGGGAGTAGGCGCTGCCGGAGAGTCAGTGCTGAGGGAGTGCCACACTGTCGGAGGGTCAGTGCTGAGGGAGCGTGGCAGTGTCGGAGGGTCAGCGCTGTCAGACATGCCATCTCTCTGACGCTCTGTTCAGCTGATCAGTGTGGAGCCCCCTCAGCATTCATCCCCTCCAACGTTCTAGGGTTCAGCCTGTGGCATGGGGCATTGAACCCAGGGATTTCGGAATTAAGACTGGAAAGGAAGGTTTCTTTGCAGACTACTCTCCACACGTGTGAGCTAACACAGCTGGTGGAGGTGAGGTTTGTTTATGGATGTTCAACCTGTGAATGTATTTTTAACATTCTTTCTGGATATACACTTATAGAAACGAGTGCATCTGTTGTCAGTGCTCCATTACTCTTCTGTCTTTTGAGCGGTGACTGGTGTGTGGTTGGGCTATTCGACTGCAGACGCCATCGCAGCCGCGGAAGGTCCATCCATTGATAGGCTTGCACACCGTCCTCCAAACCTGACCACAGAGGCACCGAGACCGGCGGACGTGGGAACGTGACCGTCCTCTGTGTGATAGCGGCCGTCTGCCATCTGAATTCTTGCCAGCTGTTCACAGCCGTGACCTTGTCTGTGTCCACAGGTCACCCTCACAGAACCAGCCCAGATATGGCAGTCGTCCAGATGCAGAAAAACGCAATGGTACTCTTTACTGTTTTATCATTTCAGCAGCTCCTGCAGTAGCCAACGTTGGGGGCGGGTGGGTGGGGATAGTGTGAATCGTAACGTGTTTAGTCGTCTCGTGTAAGAACTAAGACCAGGAGCGGGGTAATTCAGCCCCTCCGGGCTGGTCTGCCATCTCATCTCGGCCTCAGCTCCACTCTGCTGTTCCCCCCCTTCAACTCGTTACTCATTCAAATTCTTCCTTAAGGTGGGCACATTTAATGACATTACAAGGGCATCCGGATGGGTGTACAGATGGGAAGGGGTTGGATGGGCCAAATGCTGGCAAACGGGCTCAGGAGGGGTTGGACTGACGGGTCTGTTTCCGTACTGTATGAATCTGTGACTCTTAAACCTACTCAGATTACAGTACACTCTGGGATAGTGAATTCCACAGATTCATGACCCTTTGAGTCGAAGTAACTGCTCCTCATCTCTGTTTTAAATCTGCTTCCTCTTCTCCTAAAACTATGACCTCTCCTTCTAGATTGTACTGCATGGGAGTACAATTTTTTTCCCTACATTCTGCTTTGTCAATGCCCTTTAGCATCTTCTCTCCCTCAGTTCGATCCCGTTCCGTTAAACTCTGGTGTGTATAGGCTTAAAGTGCTCAATCCCTCTTCATATTGTTGTTGTGCCACCAGTCTTACCAGACTATGGGGCATCACGGTGGCTCAGTGGTTAGCACTGCTGCCTCACAGTGCCAGGGTCCTGGGCTTGGGCGACTGTCTGTGTGGAGTTTGCACCTTCTCCCCATGTCTGCATGGGTTTCCTCCGGGTGCTCTGGTTTCCTCCCACACTCCAAAGATGTGCAGGTTAGGTAATCGACCATGCTGAATTGTCCATAGCGTTAGGTGCATTAGTTTAGGGGTGGGTTACTCTTCAGAGGGTCGGTGTGGACTTGTTGGGCCGAAGGGCCTGTTTCCGCACTGTGGGGAATCTAATCTAATCAGACCATCGAGGGCTGCTCTCTCATTTGAGAGAAGCAACTGGTGGTGATTTAACCTGAGGGTCATGAGGTGAGGGAAGAGATTGAGAAGGAGACTCCTTCATGGCAACTGGTGACGGGACTTGAACCCACACTGTTGGTGTCCCACTGCTCTGCAAACCAACGACCCTGGCCAACTGAGCGAAACCGATTCGCTCCTCAAAAGACCGACCCTGGGACTCAACCTTTTGAGGGAAAAATACAAACATTATTTTTGAACCCTTCCCATTCATCATTTACCTTGTGGTGTGGATCTCCCACTTCATTCAAAGCAATTCTTAATTCTCGGCTTTTAGGTAAGTACATGAACAATAAAGGGATCTGGGCCAAGCACAGGCAGGTAGGACTACTTTAGTCTGGGATTATAGTTGGCACGGATTGGTTGGACCAAAGGGTCTGTTTCCGTGCTGCATGACTCAATGACTTTAAACTCGTTGCTATTAAACTGGAACTCGAGAATCCTTTTCGTTGTGGATAAGAGGTTATAAGCGACGACACAATCACACAGTTAATGCCACATTCCCTTCCACCTCTGTTAATTTCTTTTCAGTCAGCCAGTAACACACCTCCCTGGCCGTCGCACTCTAAGGTGTGATGTGAACCTGGACTTGCTGCCCCAGGAGTAGAAACACTAACCACTCTGTCACAACACCCTCTTGCTTTCCCTTTATATTTACTCAGTCGCTTAATTGATAAGTTCATCCTAGTTGGCAAAATGCAAGGTGCTGCATTTTGGCAAGGCAAATCAGGCAGGACTTATACACTTAATGTTAAGGTCCTGGGGAGTGTTGCTGAACAAAGGGACCTTGGAGTGCAGGTTCATAGCTCCTTGAAAGTGGAGTCGCAGGTAGGATAGTGAAGCAGGCGTTTGGTATGCTTTCCTTTATTGGTCAGTGCATTGGGTATAGGAATTGGGAGATCACATCATGGCTGTACAGGGCGTTGATTAGGCCAATTTTGGAAGGCTGCATGCAATTCTGGTTTCCCTGCTTTGGGAAAGATGTTGTTAAACTAGCAAGGGTGCAGTAAAGATTGACAAGGATGTTGGAGGGTTTGAGCTACAGGGAGAGGCTGAACAGGCTGGGCCTGTTTTCCCTGGAGCGTCGGAGGCTGAGGGGTGACCTTATAGAGGTTTATAAAATTATGAGGGGCATATAGGGTAAATAGACAAAGTCTTTCCCCAAACGCCTGCTTCACTATCCTATCCTACCTGCGAACTGGGGTGGGGGAGTCCAGAACTGGTGGGCATAGGTTTAGGGTGAGAGGGGAAAGATATAAACAGGATCTGAGGGGCAACTTTTTCACCCAGAGGGTGGTAGGTGTATGGAACGAGCTGCCAGAGGAAGTGGTGGAGGCTAGTACAATGACAGCATTTAAAAGGCATCTGGATGGGGACATGGATAGGAAGGGTTTGGAGGGATATGGGCCAAGTGCTGGCAAATGGGACTAGATTAGGTTAGGATGAGTTGATTGAAGGGTCTGTTTCTGTGCTGTACATCTCGAGAAAGCAGCAGCTCAATGTCTTGGATGATGCCATAGCAATTTAGGTACCCACATCTGCTGATGACGCACAAAGTCTACTGCAGGCAATGTAGGTGGTAGCATGAAGTTACTGACTAGGAGAATCGGCAACACTGTGGCAGATAGACTTCAGTGTAATTAAGTGTGGGGTTGTCTGTTTTGGACTGACAAAGGACAGATCAGGATACTTTCTAGATACTGAGTAGTTAAGTACAGTGGATGTTCAAAGAGACTTTGGAGCTTATGTGAATATTTCTTAACAATGCCAAAAACAGTTAGTCAGGATCGCTAAAGGAATGCTGGTCTTTAAATCGAAAAACACAGAAGTTATGCTGTGTTTACACAAACCACTGTTTAGACCCCACCTGGAGTCCATGAGAATATCACATAGAGTCATAGAGATGTACAGCATGGAAACAGACCCTTCGGGTCCAACCAGTCCATGTCGACCAGATATCCCAACCCAATCTAGTCCCACCTGCCAGCACCCGGTCCATATCCCTCCAAACCCTTCCTATTCATATACCCATCCAGGTGCCTTTTAAATGTTGCCATTGTACCAGTCTCCATCACATCCTCTGGCAGCTCATTCCATACACGTACCACCCTCTGTGTGAAAAAGTTGCCCCTTAGGTTTCTTTTATACCTTTCCCCTCTCACCCTAAACCTATGCCCCTCTCGTTCTGGACTCCCTGACCCCAGGGAAAAGACCTTGTCTATTCACCCTATCCATGCCCCTCATAATTTTGTAAACCTCTATAAGGTCACCCCTCAGCCTCCGACGCTCCAGGGAAAACAGCCCCAGCCTGTTCAGCCTCTCCCTGTAGCTCAAACCCTCCAACATCCTTGTTAATCTTTTCTGAACCCTTTCAAGTTTCACAACATCCTTCCTATAGCAGGGAGACCAGAACTGAACACAGTATTCCAACAGTGGCCTAACCAATGTCCTGTACAGCCTCAACATGACCTCCCAACTCCTGTACTCAGTACTCTGACCGATAAAGGAAAGCATACCAAACGCTGCCTTCACTATCCTATCCTACCTGCGACTCCACTTTCAAGGAGCTATGAACCTGCACTCCAAGGTCTCTTTGTTCAGCAACACTCCCCAGGACCTTACCATTAAGTGTATAAATCCTGCTAAGATTTGCTTTCCCAAAATGCAGTACTTCTGTGAGAACGGATAGAATGGCCTCAGAGGGAGCACAGCATAGGTTTATGGGAATGATACCTAAACTTCAGGCGTTATGTTATGAGGAGAGATTAAACAAATTTGACCTGTTTTCTCCGTAGAATTTAGAAGGTTAAGGAGTGATCTGATCGAAGGAAAACACTGGGAAGGTAATCATGAACTATTTCCGTGTTGGGGAGATTCCTGAGCTGGGAACATAGTCCAAAGGTTAGGGCCAGACCATTGAAAAGGGAAATTTTAGGAAGCACTTCTACACACAAAGGGTGGGAGAGGTTTGGAGCACTAGTCTACAAGCAGCAGTTGATGTTCCACCAGTTGTTAATTTTAAATCTGAGATACATAACGTTTGTTAAGTAAAGGTACTCAGGGGTATGAGGCAAAGGAGAGTATACAGAATTAGACCACAGATCAGCCATGATCTCACTGAATAGTGGAACAGGCTGAATGGCCTCCTCCCTGTTCCTTTAACTCCTGCTCCAATGAGAATGGTAATGCCGTGGAATTGTCATTCAGGAGCTGAATCCAGTGGCTGCCAGGCTGGTGCTGTGGGGATACAATCCGCAGCTGGTGAAATTTAAATTCATAGAGTCGCACAGCACGGAAATGGACTCTTCAGACCGTGCCAACCATAATCCCAAACTAAACCAGTTCCACCTGCCTGTATCTGTCGAAACCTTTCCTCTTCATCGAAATGTCTTTTAAAGGTTGCGACCGTACCTGCCTCCATCACTTCCTCAGGAAGTTCACTCCACACACAAGCCACTCTGTGTAAAAAAAAAAATAAGCCTCTTGTGTCCTTTTTAAACTGTTCTACCCTCACCTTAAAAATATGCCACCTACTCTTGAAATCCCCGCCCTGGGGAACAGACCCCTGCCATTCACCTTACTAATACCCCTCATGATTTTATGAACCCCTACTAAGGTCACCCCCTCACCCTCCTGCATTCCAGTGAGAAAGGTCTCAGCCTCTCCTTATAACTCAAACCCTCCATTCCTGGAAAAATGCTGGAAAATCTCTTCTCAGCTCAGTCATACCCTTCCTATAGCAGGGTGACCAGGATTGGAGACAGTCAATAAATTCAGTGATATGGGATATCAAAGCTAATCTCGGTGATGTTTGCCCTGACAGTTGTTGTAAAGACTGACCTGGTTTGTGAATACCGTTCAGGGAGGGAAATCGGCCGTCCTTACACGGTCTGGCCGACATGTCACGGCAGACCACAGCAATGTTGTTTGGCTTCACCCAACGTTCGCTCCAGATTGCACATTCGCAGGCAGCCCCTATGCATGTGCCAAATGAGGTCCCAACACTTAGCTTCTGTGTTCAGAATCTGCTGTCGTTTGGAGTTTCCCAGAGGGGCAGGAGTAATGAGAGAGAGTGTCGTGGTTGACTAACCTCTGAAATGGCTCTAACAAGCCCATTGGGCCAGTGAATGTCACACCACCCACATCCCACGCAAAAAAAGGAGCATGTGACCCCCCCCTACTAGTCAACATAGCCCTTCTCCTTCCTTAGCTCAGGGGCAAGAAGCTTGGATTCATGCTCCAACACTTCCAGTAATGACTCAAAGAAAACAAACAACTGTGCAGATGCTGGGAATCTGAAACGACAAGCAGATGCTATTTGGCAAACTCAGCAGGACTGGCTTAAGGGGGCTCGTTGGTTAGTACTGCTACCTCACAGCGCCAAGGACCTGGCATAGATTCCACCTTCTGTGTGGAGTTTGGGTGGCACAGTGGTTAGCACTGCTGCCTCACAGCGCCAGAGACCTGGGTTCAATTCCCGCCTCAGGCGACTGACTGTGTGGAGTTTGCACATTCTCCCCGTGTCTGCGTGGGTTTCCTCCGTGTGCTACGGTTTCCTCCCACAGTTCAAAGATATGCAGGTCAGGTGAATTGGCCATGCTAAATTGCCCGTAGTGTTAGGTAAGGGGTAAATGTAGGGGTATGGGTGGGTTGCGCTTCGGCGGGGCGGTGTGGACTTGTTGGGCCGAATGGCCTGTTTCCACACTGAAAGTAATCTAATCTAATCTAATCTCTGCATATTCTCCCCATGTCTGCGTGGGTTTCCTCTGGGTGCTCCGCTTTCCTGCCACAGTGCAAAGATGTGCAGGTTAGGATGGATTGGCCATGCTAAATTGTCCCATAGTGCCCAGGGATGTGCAGTTTAGGGTGGATTGGCCATGCTAAATTGTCCCATAGTGCCCAGGGATGTGCAGGTTAGGGTGGATTGGCCATGCTAAATTGTCCCATAGTGCCCAGGGATGTGCAGGTTAGTGTGGATTGGCCATGCTAAATGTCCCATAGTGCCCAGGGATAGACAATAGACAATAGACAATAGATGCAGGAGTAGGCCATTCAGCCCTTCGAGCCTGTACCGCCATTCAATATGATCATGGCTGATCATTCCCAATCAGTATCCTGTTCCAGCCTTATCTCCATACCCCTTGACTCCACTATCTTTAAGAGCTCTATCCAATTCTTTCTTAAATGAATCCAGAGACTGGGCCTCCACTGCCCTCTGGGGCAGAGCATTCCACACAGCCACGACTCTCTGGGTGAAGTAGTTTCTCCTCATCTCTGTCCTAAATGGTCTACCCCGTATTTTTAAGTTGTGTCCTCTGGTTCGGCACTCCCCCATCAACGGAAATATGTTCCCTCCTGCCAGAGTGTCCAGTCCTTTCATAATCCTATACGTTTCAATCAGATCCCCTCTCAGTCTTCTAAACTCAAGGGTATACAAGCCCAGTCGCTTCAGTCTTTCCGTGTAAGGCAATCCTGCCATTCCAGGAATTGACCTCGTGAACCTACGCTGCACTCCCTCAATAGCCAGAAAGTCTTTCCTCAAATTTGGAGACCAGAACTGTACACAGTACTCCAGGTGTGGTCTCACCAGGGCCCTGTACAGCTGCAGAAGCACCTCTTTGCTTCTATACTCAATCCCTCTTGTTATGAAGGCCAGCATGCTATTAGCCTTCTCCACGACCTGCTGTACCTGCATGCTTACCTTCATTGACTGGTGGACAAGAACACCCAGATCTCTCTGAACAGCCCCTTTACCTAATTTGATACCATTGGGGTAGTAATCTGCCTTCCTGTTCTTGCCACCAAAGTGGATAACCATACATTTATCCACATTAAACTGCATCTGCCATGCATCTGCCCACTCACCCAACTTGTCCAGGTCACCCTGTAATCTCCTAACATCCTCATCACATTTCACCGTACCACCCAGCTTTGTATCATCAGCAAATTTGCTAATGTTATTGCTGATACCATCATTTACATATATTGTAAAAAGCTGCGGTCCCAGCACGGATCCCTGCGGTACCCCACTGGTCACTGCCTGCCATTCCGAAATGGAGCCGTTAATCACTACCCTTTGTTTCCTATTAGCCAACCAATTCTCTATCCAATCTACTACTTTGCCCCCAATACCGTGCGCCCTAATTTTACTCACTAACCTCTTGTGTGGGACTTTATCAAAAGCTTTCTGAAAGTCCAGGTACACTACATCTACTGGATCTCCCTCGTCCATCTTCCGAGTTACATTCTCAAAAAATTCAAGAAGATTAGTCAAGCATGATTTCCCCTTCATAAATCCATGCTGACTCTGTCCTATCCTGTTACTATTATCCAGATGTGCCGTAATTTCATCCTTTATAATAGACTCCAGCATCTTTCCCACCACTGAGGTCAGACTAACTGGTCTATAATTTACTGCTTTCTCCTGCCCACCCTTCTTAAAAAGTGGCACAACATTAGCCGCCCTCCAATCCTCAGGAACCGACCCCGATTCTATTGAACTCTGGAAAATAATCACCAGCGCATCCACGATTTCCCGAGCCACCTCCTTCAGTACCCTGGGATGCAGGCCATCAGGTCCCGGAGACTTATCAACCTTCAGACCTAACAGTCTCTCCAACACCAAATCCTGGCAAATATAAATTCCGTTAAGTTCAGGTCCTTCAGCCACTGTTACCTCAGGGAGATTGCTTGTGTCTTCCCCAGTGAACACAGATCTGAAGTACCCATTTAATTCCTCTGCCATTTCTTTGTTCCCAGTAATATATTCCCCTGTTTCTGTCTTCAAGGGCCCAATTTTTGTCCTAACCATTTTTTAGCCTTGGACATACCTAAAAAAGCTTTTACTATCCTCCTTTATATTCTTGGCCAGTTTACCTTCGTACCTCATTTTTTCTCTGCGTATTTCCTTCTTACTGATCCTCTGTTGTTCTTTAAAAGCTTCCCAGTCCTCAGTTTTCCCACTTATCTTCGCTAAGTTATACTTTTTCTCTTTTAACTTTATATGTTTCTTTACTTCCCTCGTCAGCCACGCCCGCCCATGTCTCCTCCTGGGATCCTTCTTCCTTTTAGGAATGAACTGATGTGCAGATTAGGGTGGATTGGCCATGCTAAATTGTCCCATCCTGCCCAGGGATGTGCAGGTTAGAGTGGATTGGCCACGATAAATGGTCCCATAGTACCCAGGGATGTGCAGGTTAGGGTGGATTGGCTATGCTAAATTGTCCCGTAGTGCCCAGGGATGTGCAGGTTAGGGTGGATTAGTCACGCTAAATTGTCCCATAGTGCCCAGGGTTGTACAGGTTAGGGTGGATTGGCCATGCTAAATTGTCCCATAGTGCCCAGGGATGTGCAGGTTAGGGTGGGTTGGCCATGCTAAATTGTCCCATAGTGCCCAGGGATGTGCAGGTTAGGGTGGATTGGCCATGCTAAATTGTCCCATAGTGTCCAGGGATGTGCAGGTTAGGATGGATTGGCCATGCTAAATTGTCTCGTAGTGCCCAGGGATGTGCAGGTTAGGGTGGATTGGCCATGCTAACTTGTCCCATACTGCCCAGGGATGTGCAGGTTAGGGTGGATTGGCCATGCTAAATTGTCCTGTAGTGCCCAGGGATGTGCAGGTTAGGGTGGATTGGCCATGCTAAATTGTCCCATAGTGCCCAGGGATGTGCAGGTTAGGGTGGATTGGCCATGCTAAATTGTCCCATAGTGCCCAGGGATGTGTAGGTTAGGGTGGATTGGCCATGCTAAATTGTCCCATAGTGCCCAGGGATGTGCAGGTTAGGGTGGATTGGCCATGCTAAATTGTCCCATAGTGCCCAGGGATGTGCAGGTTAGGGTGGATTGGCCATGCTAACTTGTCCCATACTGCCCAGGGATGTGCAGGTTAGGGTGGATTGGCCATGCTAAATTGTCCTGTAGTGCCCAGGGATGTGCAGGTTAGGGTGGATTGGCCATGCTAAATTGTCCCATAGTGCCCAGGGATGTGCAGGTTAGGGTGGATTGGCCATGCTAAATTGTCCCATAGTGCCCAGGGATGTGTAGGTTAGGGTGGATTGGCCATGCTAAATTGTCCCATAGTGCCCAGGGATGTGCAGGTTAGGGTGGATTGGCCATGCTAAATTGTCCCATAGTGCCCAGGGATGTGCAGGTTAGGGTGGATTGGCCATGCTAAATTGTCCCATAGTGCCCAGGGATGTGCAGGTTAGGGTGGATTGGCCATGCTAACTTGTCCTGTAGTCCCCAGGGATGTGCAGGTTAGGGTGGATTGGCCATGCTAAATTGTCCTGTAGTCCCCAGGGATGTACAGGTTAGGGTGGATGGCCATGGGAAATGCATGGTTACAAGGAAAGGGTAGGGGAGCGAGTCTGGGTGGGATGCTGTTCGCCGAGTCCTTGTGGGCTCAATGGGCCAAATGGCCTGCTTCCAGACTGTAGGGATTCTGTGATCTGTGGAGGGAAAGCAGAATTAACGTTTCCGGTCCCGTGACTCTTCGTGACCTTTAAGTGGACTTTGTCTTAATTCTTCTCTTAATTTTGTTGTAGTGTTGTGGAAGGGCTACTATTCTGAACTTTATTTCTCCAATTGATTCCATTGATTTTGTACTTTTGGAGGTCTGTAATTTTTAAAAAAAATTCCTTTCCCCCAAGTCCCTGACCTCAAGTGTCTGTGCCTAGCTACCTTTGCACCTAAGATGGCGCCAGAATTGGCGACTTGTAAACCTTTTGCTCTGCCCATGTGACAATAAAGCTAATTCAGTTCAGCATTGACCCTCTGCTTTACCTTTTCACAGCTGCCCCTGGACCTGCTGAGTTTCCCCGACGCTTTCTATTTGTGCGTAACAACTCCTCTGAGGAGGTTGATCAAGTATGCGCCCTCCTCCTCCCTCAGGAGACTCGGGGTTCGCTTGCAGAATGGACCGGCAGACCAAAGTCTGCTACCCTGCAGCATCTCATGTTGGGGAAGGCGTCAGCGCCGGGAAACTGCGTGAAGGTCTGTGGGGTGGCGGGGGGAGGTGTGCGGGGTTTGAGCCATAACCAGAATACCGCGGTTGACGTTCTTTCCTCCCATCTGCTTTTCAGGGTGCGGCCATGTTCCCTAGCAAGGTTACCACAGAGCAGCAGTCGCTGGTCCTCGTGAAACGGCTCTTGGCTGTGGCCATTTCCTGCATCACGTACCTCCGTGGCCTCTTCCCCGAGCACGCCTACGGCACCCGCTACCTGCAGGGTAACCCTCCTTTACGGTCTGGTGTGGTGGCTGGGGGGGGATGGCCGGGGGTGGGGCGCTGGGATGCTCTTCGGAGGGTCGGTCTGGACTCTGTGGACCGAATGGCATCCTTCTGCACTGTCGCTGGGGTGCAAGAGAGAGGGGCTGGGGGGCGAGGGCAGCAAAATCGTTCTCCTCCCACTGAAGTGTGTCTGGATCAGGACTTTTGGCGGTCTGAGACAGAGCTCCCAGTTAAAAGGTGTGGTGATGGAAAAGACTCAGATCTCCTGCGATCTGCAGTCCTTACTTTCTCCTCCCTGAGATGGAGGTCCTCCCGACACATGCAGCGATAACGGAGAGCAGAGGAGACCGAGCCAGGCGCAGGAAAAGCAGAGGAGCTTGAGCTCTTGAGATTTGAGGAAGTCTGCAATGGTTGAACTTTTAGTTGTTGTGGTTCTGTTCACCGAGCTGGGAATTTGTCTTGCAAACGTTTTGTCCCCTGTCTAGGTGACACCCTCAGCCTCCGACGCTCCAGGGAAAACAGCCCCAGCCTGTTCAGCCCCTCCCTGCAGCTCAAACCCTCCGACCCCAGCAACATCCTTGTCAATCTTATTTACTCTCAGTCTGGCATAAAACTAAAAGTTCAAAGTTTGGGAGAAGATTTGTAGCTCGGGTGCTCGTTGTTGTGGCTCTGTTCGCCGAGCTGGGAATTTGTCTTGCAAACGTTTTGTCCCTTGTCTAGGTGACTCCCTCAGTGCTTGGGAGCCTCCTGTGAAGCGCTTCTGTGTGTTTCCTCCGGTATTTATAGTGGCACTCATCCACAGACTCTATCAACAAACACATCGACCTGGACCCAATACACCGGCCACTACAGCGGACAGCTCGAACTGACAACTGGAAGCGGCAGAGACAGGCCACTATAAATGCCGGAGGAAACAGCACAGAAGCGCTTCACAGGAGGCTCCCAAGCACTGAGGATGTCACCTAGACAGGGGACGAAACGTTTGCAAGACATATTCTCAGCTCAGCGAACAGAACCACAACAACGAGCACCCGAGCTACAAATCTTCTCCCAAACTTTGAACTTTTAGTTTTATGCCAGACTGAGAGTAAATAAGATTGACAAGGATGTTGCTGGGGTCGGAGGGTTTGAGCTACAGGGAGAGGCTGAACAGGCTGGGGCTGTTTTCCCTGGAGCGTCGGAGGCTGAGGGGTGACCTTATAGAGGTTTATAAAATCATGAGGGACATGGATAGGGTAAATAGACAAGGTCTTTTCCCCCTGGGGTGGGGGAGCCTAAAACTAGAGGGGCATAAGTCTAGGGTGAGTGGGGGAAGATTTAAATGTTTCTAAAATCATGAGGGGACACAGATAGGGTGAACGGTCACAGTCTTTTCCCCAAGATAGGGAAATCCAAAACTAGAGGGGCATAGGTTTAAGGTGTGAGGGGAAAGATTTAAAAGGGACCTGAGGGTGACCATTTTCACCCAGAGGGTGGTGCATGTATGGAATGAGGAAGTGGGGGAGGATGGGACAATGACATCATTTAAAAGGCATCTGGATGGGGACATGGATAGGAAGGGTTTGGAGGGAGATGGGTCAAGTGCTGGCAAATGGGACGAGATTAATATAGGATACCTGGTGGATGAATTGGACCAAAGGGTCTGTTTCTATGTTGTGCACCTCTGCCTCTACGTTTATATTTAAACTTTGTTCTCTTATTCCTTTCCACCCCGTGCGGCTTTGGGACCGATGTTGGGGCCGTGGGTCCGCAACATTGGAAACCTTTCACTTGAATACATGTGACAATAAAGTCCAAGGCTAAATCTAAGTCTCAGCAACCAAAGCCCCTCCTTCCAACCCTGCCACCCCCCCCCCCCCCAGCATTCTGTTCTGTCATCAAAATAAAGCAAAGCATCCCGGATACCGGGGATCTGAAACAGAAACAGAAATCGATGGCCTAACCCAGCAGATCTGGCAGCATCTGCAAGGAAGGAGGCAGAGTTAACCCTACGAGACCCACGTTCCCGAACAAGGGGACCGCGGGGTCGTTGGTCCTGGTGAAACAACTGCATTAAACCTGCTCTCTCTCCCCAGAGATGCTGCCCGACCTGCTGAATTATGCCAGCAGTTCCCAGATCAGCCGCACCAGCTTGCATCTTAACACTGCCCTGACCATCTCAGGAGAAGAGGATGCCGCAGGGTCTTTACTTTAAATTAGAATTAGGTTTACTTGTCACATGTACTCGATTACAGGAGGACAATGAAACGTGTGCAATGTCGTCACACACGGAACCAACAGAGATCCAAAGGGCCCAGTCACAAATCACAGGTGTGAAAATAAAACAGCTACAAACTTAGAGAAATAAGGAAAAAAATTAAACATCCAACATTCACGGTGTAACCACCTCGGGGACCTGCAGCCAGTCCCCACCCCAGACCACACTGACCATCCCCACCCCAGACCCCACTGACCATCCCTGCCCCAGACCTCACTGACCATCCCCGCCCCAGACCCAACTGACCATCCCCACCCCAGACCCCACTGACCATCCCCGCCCCAGACCCCACTGACCATCCCCACCCCAGACCTAACTGACCATCCTAACCCCAGACCAGACTGACCATCCCTGCCCCAGACCTAACTGACCATCCCAACCCCAGACCTAACTGACCATCCTAACCCCAGACAAGACTGACCATCCCCACCCCATACCCCACTGACCATCCCTACCCCAGACCCCACTGACCATCTCCGCCCCAGACCCCACTGACCATCCCCACCCCAGACCTAATGACCATCCTAACCCCAGACCAGACTGACCATCCCTGCCCCCAGACCCCACTGACCATCCCCGCCCCAGACCCCACTGACCATCCCCGCCCCAGACCTAACTGACCATCCTAACCCCAGACCAGACTGACCATCCCCACTCCAGACCCCACTGACCATCCCCACCCTAGACCTAACTGACCATCCTAACCCCAGACCAGACTGACCATCCCTGCCCCAGACCCCACTGACCATCCCCGGCCCAGACCCCACTGACCATCACCACCCCAGACCTAACTGACCATCCCCACCTCAGACCTAACTGACCATCCTAACCCCAGACCTAACTGACCATCCTAACCCCGGACCAGACTAACCATCCCCACCCCAGACCGCACTGACCATCCCCACCCCAGATCTAACTGACCATCCTAACCCCAGACCAGACTGACCATCCCCGCCCCAGACCCCACGGACCATCACCACCCCAGACCTAACTGACCATCCTAACCCCAGACCAGACTGACCATCCCCGCCCCAGACCCCACTGACCATCCCCACCCCAGACCCCACTGACCATCCCCACCCCATACCCCACTGACCATCCCCACCCCAGACCCCACTGACCATCCCACCCCAGACCTAACTGACTATCCCCACCCCAGACCTCAATGACCATCCCCACCCCATACCCCACTGACCATCCCCACCCCAGACCCCACTGACCATCCCCACCCCAGACCCCACTGACCATCCCACCCCAGACCTAACTGACTATCCCCACGCCAGACCTCAATGACCATCCCCACCCCAGACCCCACTGAGCATCCCCACCCCAGACCTAACTGACCATCCTAACCCCAGACCAGACTGACCATCCCCACTCCAGACCCCACTGACCATCCCCACTCCAGACCCCACTGACCATCCCCGCCCCAGACCCCACTGACCAACCCCATCCCAGACCCCACTTACCATCCCTACCCCAGACCAGACTGACCATCCCCACCCAGACCCCACTGACCATCCCCACCCCAGACCCCACTGACCAACCCCATCCCAGACCCCACTTACCATCCCTACCCCAGACCAGACTGACCATCCCCACCCAGACCCCACTGACCATCCCCACCCCAGACCCCACTGACCATCCCCACCCCAGACCCCACTGACCATCCCCACCCCAGACCCAACTGACCATCCTCACCCTAGGGCCCACTGACCATCCCCACCCCAGGGCCCACTGACCACCCCCACCACAGACCCCACTGACGATCCCCACCCAAGACCCCCCAACCATTACAGCCCCAGACCCCACTGACCATCCCCACCCCAGCCCCCACTGACCATCCCCACCTGAGACCCCACTGACCATCCCCACCTGAGACCCCACTGACCATCCCCACCTGAGACCCCACTGACCATCCCCACCGCAGACACTCCTGACCATTCCCGCCCCAGACCCCCCTGACTATCCCCACCCCAGACCCCACTGATCATCCCCACACAAGAGCCCACTGATCATCCCCACCACAGACCCCACTGACGATCCCCACCCCAGACCCCCCTAACCATTACAGCCCCAGACTCCACTGACCATCCCCACCCCAGCCCCCACTGACCATCCCCACCCCAGACCCCCCTAACCATTACAGCCCCAGACTCCACTGACCATCCCCACCCCAGCCCCCACTGACCATCCCCACCTGAGACCCCACTGACCATCCCCACCTGAGACCCCACTGACCATCCCCTCCCCAGACCCCACTGACCATCCCCACCCCAGACCCCACTGACCATCCCCACACCAGAGCTCAATGACCATCCCCACCCCAGACCCCACTGACCATCCCCACCCCAGACCCCACTGACCATCCCCATCCCAGACCTCACTGACCATCCCCACCCTACACCCCACTGACCATCCCCATCCCAGACCTCACTGACCATCCCCACCCCAGACCCCACTGACCATCCCCATCCCAGACCTCACTGACCATCCCCACCACACACCCCACTGACCATCCCCATCCCAGACCTCACTGACCATCCTCAACTCAAACCCCACTGACTGTCCACACCCCATACCCCACTGACCATCCCCACCCCAGACCTCAATGACCATCCCCACCCCAGACCCCACTGACCATCCCCACCCTACACCCCACTGACCATCCCCATCCCAGACCTCACTGACCATCCCCACCCTACACCCCACTGACCATCCCCATCCCAGACCTCACTGACCATCCCCACCCCACACCCCACTGACCATCCCCATCCCAGACCTCACTGACCATCCTCAACTCAAACCCCACTGACTGTCCACACCCCTCACCCCATTGACCATCCTCACCCCGACCCCACTGACCATCCCCACCCCGACCCCACTGACCATCCCCACCCCAGACCCCACTGACCATCCCCACCCCGACCCCACTGACCATCCCCACCCCAGCCCCCACTGACCATCCCCACCCCAGCCCCCACTGACCATCCCCACCTGAGACCCCACTGACCATCCCCGCCCCAGACCCCACTGACCATCCCCACCCAAGAGCCCACTGATCATCCCCACCACAGACCCCACTGACGATCCCACCCCAGACCCCCTAACCATTATAGCCCCAGACCCCACCGACCATCCCCACCTGAGACCCCACTGACCATCCCCATCCCAGACCCAACGACCATCCCAGCCCCAGACCCCACTGACCATCCCCACCCCAGACCCCACTGACCATCCCCACCCCAGACCCCACTGACCATCCCCACCCCAGACCCCACTGACCATCCCCACCCCAGATCGCACTGACCATCCCTACCCCAGACCCCCCTGACCATTACCACCCCAGACCCCCCTGACCATCCCCACCCCAGATCGCACTGACCATCCCTACCCCAGACCCCCCTGACCATTACCACCCCAGACCCCACTGACCATCCCCACCGCTGACCCCAATGACCATCCCCACCCCAGCCCCCACTGACCATCCCCACCCTACACCCCACTGACCATCTCCATCCCAGACCTCACTGACCATCCTCAACTCAAGCCCCACTGGCTGTCCACACCCCTCACCCCATTGACCATCCCCACCCCAGACCCCATTGACCATCACCACCCCAGACCCCACTGACCATCCCCGCCCCAGATCCCACTGACAATCCCCACCCCAGACCTAACTGACCATCCTAACCCCAGACCCCACTGACCATCCCCACCCCAGACCCCACTGACCATCCCCGCCCCAGACCCCACTGACCATCCTAACCCCAGACCCCACTGACCACCCCCACCCCAGGGCCCACTGACCATCTTTACCCCAGACCCCACTGACAATCCCCACCTGAGACCCCACTGACCATCCCCACCCCAGGACCCACTGACCATCCCCACCCCAGGGCCCACTGACCATCCCCACCCCAGACCCCCTGACCATCCCCACCCCAGACCCCACTGACCATACACACCACAGACCTCAATGACCATCCCCATCCCAGACCCCACTGACCATCACCTCCCCAGACCCCACTGACCATCCCCTCCCCAGGGCCCACTGTCCATCCCCACCCCAGACCCCACTGACCATCACCTCCCCAGGGCCCACTGACCATCACTGCCTCATACGCCACTGACCATCCCCACCCCAGACCTAACTGACCATCCTCACCCTACACTTCACTGACCATCCCCACCCCAAGTCCACTGACCATCCCCACCCCGGACCCACTGACCATCCCCACCCCAGATCCCACTGACCTTCCCCATCCCTGGCCCATTGACTATCCCCACCCCAGACCACACTGACCATCCCCACCCCAGACCCCACTGACCATTCCCACCCCTGGGCCCACTGACCATCCCCATCCCAGACCCCACTGTCCATCCCTACCCCAGACCCCACTGACCATCCCCACCCAAGTGCCCACTAACCATCAGCACCCCAGACCTAACTGACCATCCCCGCCCCAGACCCCACTGACCATCCCCGCCCCAGACCGCACTGACCATCCCTGCCCCAGGCCCCACTGATCATCCCCACCCCAGACCCCACTGACCATCCTAACCCCAGACCCCACTGACCATCTTTACCCCAGACCCCACTGACAATCCCCACCTGAGGCCCCACTGACCATCCCCACCCCAGGACCCACTGACCATCCCCACCCCAGGACCCACTGACCATACCCACCCCAGGACCCACTGACCATCCTAACCCCAGACCCCACTGACCATCCCCACCCCAGCCCCCACTGACCATCCCCATCCCAGACCCCACTGACCATCCCAGCCCCAGACCCCACTGACCATCCCCACCCAAGTGCCCACTGACCATCCCCACCGCAGACACCCCTGACCATTCCCACCCCAGACCCCACTGATCATCCCCGCCCCAGATCCCACTGGCCATCCCCACCCCAGACCCCACTGACCATCCCCACCCCAGACCTAACTGACCATCCCAACCCCAGACCAGACTGACCATCCCCACCCCAGACCCCACTGACCATCCCCGCCCCAGATCCCACTGACCATCCCCACCCCAGACCTAACTGACCATCCCAACCCCAGACCAGACTGACCATCCCCACTCCAGACCCCACTGACCATCCCCGCCCCAGATCCCACTGACCATCCCCACCCCAGACCTAACTGACCATCCTAACCCCAGACCAGACTGACCATCCCCGCCCCAGACCCCACTGACCATCTTTACCCCAGACCCCACTGACAAACCCCACCCAAGACCCCACTGACCATCCCCACCCCAGGACCCACTGACCATCTTTACCCCAGACCCCACTGACAATCCCCGCCCCACACCCCACTGACCATCCCCACCCCAGGACCCACTGACCATCCCCACCCCAGACCCCACTGACCATCCCCACCCCAGACCCCACTGACCATCCCCACCCCAGACCTCACTGACCATCCCCACCCTAGACCCCACTGACCATCTCCACCCCAGACCCCACTGACCATCCCCACCCCACACCCCACTGACCATCCCCATCCCAGACCTCACTGACCATCCCCAACTCAAATCCCACTGACTGTCCACACCCCTCACCCCATTGACCATCCCCACCCCGACCCCACTGACCATCCCAGCCCCAGACCTCACTGACCATCCCCACCCTAGACCCCACTGACCATCTCCACCCCACACCCCACTGACCATCCCCATCCCAGACCTCACTGACCATCCCCAACTCAAATCCCACTGACTGTCCACACCCCTCACCCCATTGACCATCCCCACCCCGACCCCACTGACCATCCCAGCCCCAGACCTCACTGACCATCCCCACCCTAGACCCCACTGATCATCCCCACCCCAGACCCCACTGACCATCCCCACCCCAGCCCCCACTGACCATCCCCACCCCACACCCCACTGACCATCCCCATCCCAGACCTCACTGACCATCCCCAACTCAAATCCCACTGACTGTCCACACCCCTCACCCCATTGACCATCCCCACCCCGACCCCACTGACCATCCCCACCCCGACCCCACTGACCATCCTCACCCCAGACCCCACTGACCATCCCTGCTCCAGACCTCACTGACCATCCTCACCCCAGACTCAACTGACCATCCCCACCCCAGACCCAACTGACCATCTTCACCCCAGGGCCCACTGACCATCCCCACCCCAGACCCCCTAACCATTCCCGCCCCAGACCCCACTGACAATCCCCACCCAAGAGTCTAATGATCATCCCCACCCCAGACCCCCTGACCATCCCCACCCCAGACCCCACTGACCATCATCACCCCAGGGCCCACTGACCATCATCGCCCCAGGGCCCACTGACCATCCCCACCCCAGACCCCACTGACCATCATCACCCCAGGGCCCACTGACCATCCCCACCCCAGACCCCCTGACCATTCCCGCCCCAGACCCCACTGACAATCCCCACCCAAGAGTCTAATGATCATCCCCTCCACAGACCCCACTGACCATCCCCACCCCCATCCCCCTAACCATTAGCGCCCCAGACCCCACTGACCATCCCCACCCGACCGCACTGACCATCCCCACCCGTGACCCCACTAACCTTCCCAACCCCAGACACCACTGACCGTCCTGACCCCACACCTCATTGGCTATCCCCACTCCTGACCCCAGAGACCATCCTCACCGCAGACCCCACTGACCATCCCCACTCCTGACCCCAGAGACCATCCTCACCGCAGACCCCACTGACCATCCCCACTCCTGACCCCAGAGACCATCCTCACCGCAGACCCCACTGACCATCCCCACTCCTGACCCCAGAGACCATCCTCACCGCAGACCCCACTGACCATCCCCACTCCTGACCCCAGAGACCATCCTCACCGCAGACCCCACTGACCATCCCCACTCCTGACCCCAGAGACCATCCTCACCGCAGACCCCACTGACCATCCCCACTCCTGACCCCAGAGACCATCCTCACCGCAGACCCCACTGACCATCCCCACTCCTGACCCCAGAGACCATCCTCACCGCAGACCCCACTGACCATCCCCACTCCTGACCCCAGAGACCATCCTCACCGCAGACCCCACTGACCATCCCCACTCCTGACCCCAGAGACCATCCTCACCGCAGACCCCACTGACCATCCCCACTCCTGACCCCAGAGACCATCCTCACCGCAGACCCCACTGACCATCCCCACTCCTGACCCCAGAGACCATCCTCACCGCAGACCCCACTGACCATCCCCACTCCTGACCCCAGAGACCATCCTCACCGCAGACCCCACTGACCATCCCCACTCCTGACCCCAGAGACCATCCTCACCGCAGACCCCACTGACCATCCCCACTCCTGACCCCAGAGACCATCCTCACCGCAGACCCCACTGACCATCCCCACTCCTGACCCCAGAGACCATCCTCACCGCAGACCCCACTGACCATCCCCACTCCTGACCCCAGAGACGATCCTCACCGCAGACCCCACTGACCATCCCCACTCCTGACCCCAGAGACCATCCTCACCGCAGACCCCACTGACCATCCCCACTCCTGACCCCAGAGACCATCCTCACCGCAGACCCTACTGACCATCCCCACCCTAGACCCCACTGACCATCCCCACCCCAGACCCCACTGACCATCCCCACCCTAGACCCCACTGACCATCCCCACCCCAGGGCTCACTGACCATCCCCTCCCCAGGGCCCACTGACCATCCCCACCCCAGACGCCACTGACCATCCCCACCCCAGATGCCACTGACCATCCCCACCCTAGACCCCACTGACCATCCCCTTCTCAGACCGCACTGACCATCCCCTCCCCAGGGCCCACTGACCATCCCCACCCCAGGGCTCACTGACCATCCCCTCCCCAGGGCCCACTGTCCATCCCCACCCCAGACCCCACTGACCATACCCACCACAGACCTCAATGACCATCCCCACCCCAGACTCCACTGACCATCACCTCCCCAGGGCCCACTGACCATCACTGCCTCACACCCCACTGACCATCCCCTCCCCAGGGCCCACTGACCATCCCCTTCTCAGACCGCACTGACCATCCCCTCCCCAGGGCCCACTGTCCATCCCCACCCCAGACCCCACTGACCATACACACCACAGTCCTCAATGACCATCCCCACCCCAGACTCCACTGACCATCACCTCCCCAGGGCCCACTGACCATCCCCACCCCAGACCCCACTGACCATACCCACCCCAGACACAACTGACCATCCCCTCCCCAGGGCCCACTGTCCATCCCCACCCTAGACCCCACTGACCATACACACCACAGACCTCAATGACCATCCCCACCCCAGACTCCACTGACCATCACCTCCCCAGACCCCACTGACCATCCCCACCCCAGACCCCACTGACCATCCCCTCCCCAGGGCCCACTGTCCATCCCCACCCCAGACCCCACTGACCATCACCTCCCCAGGGCCCACTGACCATCACTGCCTCATACGCCACTGACCATCCCCACCCCAGACCTAACTGACCATCCTCACCCTACACTTCACTGACCATCCCCACCCCAAGTCCACTGACCATCCCCACCCCGGACCCACTGACCATCCCCACCCCAGATCCCACTGACCTTCCCCATCCCTGGCCCATTGACTATCCCCACCCCAGACCACACTGACCATCCCCACCCCAGACCCCACTGACCATTCCCACCCCTGGGCCCACTGACCATCCCCATCCCAGACCCCACTGTCCATCCCTACCCCAGACCCCACTGACCATCCTCACCCCAAGGCCCACTAACCATCAGCACCCCAGACCTAACTGACCATCCCCGCCCCTGACCCCACTGACCATCCCCGCCCCAGACCCCACTGACCATCCCTGCCCCAGGCCCCACTGATCATCCCCACCCCAGACCCCACTGACCATCCTAACCCCAGACCCCACTGACCATCTTTACCCCAGACCCCACTGACAATCCCCACCTGAGGCCCCACTGACCATCCCCACCCCAGGACCCACTGACCATACCCACCCCAGGACCCACTGACCATCCTAACCCCAGACCCCACTGACCATCCCCACCCCAGCCCCCACTGACCATCCCCATCCCAGACCCCACTGACCATCCCAGCCCCAGACCCCACTGACCATCCCCACCCAAGTGCCCACTGACCATCCCCACCGCAGACACCCCTGACCATTCCCACCCCAGACCCCACTGACCATCCCCGCCCCAGATCCCACTGACCATCCCCACCCCAGACCCCACTGACCATCCCCACCCCAGACCTAACTAACCATCCCAACCCCAGACCAGACTGACCATCCCCGCCCCAGACCCCACTGACCATCCCCGCCCCTGATCCCACTGACCATCCCCGCCCCTGATCCCACTGACCATCCCCACCCCAGACCTAACTGACCATCCCAACCCCAGACCAGACTGACCATCCCCGCCCCAGACCCCACTGACCATCCCCGCCCCAGACCTCAGTGACCATCCCCACCCCAGACCTAACTGACCATCCTAACCCCAGACCAGACTGACCATCCCCGCCCCAGACCCCACTGACCATCTTTACCCCAGACCCCACTGACAAACCCCACCCAAGACCCCACTGACCATCCCCACCCCAGGACCCACTGACCATCTTTACCCCAGACCTCACTGACAATCCCCGCCCCAGACCCCACTGACCATCCCCACCCCAGACCTCACTGAACATCCCCACCCCACATCCCACTGACCATCCCCACCCCAGACCCCACTGACCATCCCCTCCCCAGACCCCACTGACCATCTCCACCCCACACCCCACTGACCATCCCCATCCCAGACCTCACTGACCATCCCCAACTCAAATCCCACTGACTGTCCACACCCCTCACCCCATTGACCATCCCCACCCCGACCCCACTGACCATCCCAGCCCCAGACCTCACTGACCATCCCCACCCTAGACCCCACTGACCATCTCCACCCCAGACCTCACTGACCATCCCCATCCCAGACCTCACTGACCATCCGCAACTCAAATCCCACTGACTGTCCACACCCCTCACCCCATTGACCATCCCCACCCCGACCCCACTGACCATCCCAGCCCCAGACCTCACTGACCATCCCCACCCTAGACCCCACTGATCATCCCCACCCTAGACCCCACTGATCATCCCCACCCTAGACCCCACTGACCATCCCCACCCCAGACCCCACTGACCATCCCCACCCCAGACCCCACTGACCATCCCCACCCCAGACCCCACTGACCATCCCCACCCCAGACCCCACTGACCATCCCCACCCCACACCCCACTGACCATCCCCATCCCAGACCTCACTGACCATCCCCAACTCAAATCCCACTGACTGTCCACACCCCTCACCCCATTGACCATCCCCACCCCGACCCCACTGACCATCCTCACCCCAGACCCCACTGACCATCCCTGCTCCAGACCTCACTGACCATCCTCACCCCAGGCCCAACTGACCATCCCCACCCCAGACTCAACTGACCATCCCCACCCCAGACCCCACTGACCATCTTCACCCTAGGGCCCACTGACCATCATCACCCCAGGGCCCACTGACCATCATCGCCCCAGGGCCCACTGACCATCCCCACCCCAGACCCCACTGACCATCATCACCCCAGGGCCCACTGACCATCCCCACCCCAGACCCCCTGACCATTCCCGCCCCAGACCCCACTGACAATCCCCACCCAAGAGTCTAATGATCATCCCCTCCACAGACCCCACTGACCATCCCCACCCCAGATCCCCCTAACCATTAGCGCCCCAGACCCCACTGACCATCCCCACCCGACCGCACTGACCATCCCCACCCGTGACCCCACTAACCTTCCCAACCCCAGACACCACTGACCGTCCTGACCCCACACCTCATTGGCTATCCCCACTCCTGACCCCAGAGACCATCCTCACCGCAGACCCCACTGACCATCCCCACTCCTGACCCCAGAGACCATCCTCACCGCAGACCCCACTGACCATCCCCACTCCTGACCCCAGAGACCATCCTCACCGCAGACCCCACTGACCATCCTCACCGCAGACCCCACTGACCATCCCCACTCCTGACCCCAGAGACCATCCTCACCGCAGACCCCACTGACCATCCCCACTCCTGACCCCAGAGACCATCCTCACCGCAGACCCCACTGACCATCCCCACTCCTGACCCCAGAGACCATCCTCACCGCAGACCCCACTGACCATCCCCACTCCTGACCCCAGAGACCATCCTCACCGCAGACCCCACTGACCATCCCCACTCCTGACCCCAGAGACCATCCTCACCGCAGACCCCACTGACCATCCCCACTCCTGACCCCAGAGACCATCCTCACCGCAGACCCCACTGACCATCCCCACTCCTGACCCCAGAGACCATCCTCACCGCAGACCCCACTGACCATCCCCACTCCTGACCCCAGAGACCATCCTCACCGCAGACCCCACTGACCATCCCCACTCCTGACCCCAGAGACCATCCTCACCGCAGACCCCACTGACCATCCCCACTCCTGACCCCAGAGACCATCCTCACCGCAGACCCCACTGACCATCCCAGCCCCAGACCTCACTGACCATCCCCACCCTAGACCCCACTGACCATCCCCACCCCAGGGCTCACTGACCATCCCCTCCCCAGGGCCCACTGACCATCCCCACCCCAGACGCCACTGACCATCCCCACCCCAGATGCCACTGACCATCCCCACCCTAGACCCCACTGACCATCCCCTTCTCAGACCGCACTGACCATCCCCTCCCCAGGGCCGACTGTCCATCCCCACCCCAGACCCCACTGACCATACCCACCACAGACCTCAATGACCATCCCCACCCCAGACTACACTGACCATCACCTCCCCAGGGCCCACTGACCATCACTGCCTCACACCCCACTGACCATCCCCTTCTCAGACCGCACTGACCATCCCCTCCCCAGGGCCCACTGTCCATCCCCACCCCAGACCCCACTGACCATACACACCACAGTCCTCAATGACCATCCCCACCCCAGACTCCACTGACCATCACCTCCCCAGACCCCACTGACCATCCCCACCCCAGACCCCACTGACCATACCCACCCCAGACCCCACTGACCATCCCCTCCCCAGGGCCCACTGTCCATCCCCACCCCAGACCCCACTGACCATACACACCACAGACCTCAATGACCATCCCCACCCCAGACTCCACTGACCATCCCCACCCCAGACCCCACTGACCATCCCCACCCCAGACCCCACTGACCATCCCCTCCCCAGGGCCCACTGTCCATCCCCACCCCAGACCCCACTGACCATCACCTCCCCAGGGCCCACTGACCATCACTGCCTCATACGCCACTGACCATCCCCACCCCAGACCTAACTGACCATCCTCACCCCAGACCCCACTGACCATCCCCGCCCCAGACCCCACTGACCATCCTAACCCCAGACCCCACTGACCACCCCCACCCCAGGGCCCACTGACCATCTTTACCCCAGACCCCACTGACAATCCCCACCTGAGACCCCACTGACCATCCCCACCCCAGGACCCACTGACCATCCCCACCCCAGGACCCACTGACCATCCCCGCCCCTGATTCCACTGACCATCCCCGCCCCTGATCCCACTGACCATCCCCACCCCAGACCTAACTGACCATCCCAACCCCAGACCAGACTGACCATCCCCGCCCCAGACCCCACTGACCATCCCCGCCCCAGACCTCAGTGACCATCCCCACCCCAGACCTAACTGACCATCCTAACCCCAGACCAGACTGACCATCCCCGCCCCAGACCCCACTGACCATCTTTACCCCAGACCCCACTGACAAACCCCACCCAAGACCCCACTGACCATCCCCACCCCAGGACCCACTGACCATCTTTACCCCAGACCTCACTGACAATCCCCGCCCCAGACCCCACTGACCATCCCCACCCCAGACCTCACTGAACATCCCCACTCCACATCCCACTGACCATCCCCTCCCCAGACCCCACTGACCATCCCCTCCCCAGACCCCACTGACCATCCCCTCCCCAGACCCCACTGACCATCTCCACCCCACACCCCACTGACCATCCCCATCCCAGACCTCACTGACCATCCCCAACTCAAATCCCACTGACTGTCCACACCCCTCACCCCATTGACCATCCCCACCCCGACCCCACTGACCATCCCAGCCCCAGACCTCACTGACCATCCCCACCCTAGACCCCACTGACCATCTCCACCCCAGACCTCACTGACCATCCCCATCCCAGACCTCACTGACCATCCGCAACTCAAATCCCACTGACTGTCCACACCCCTCACCCCATTGACCATCCCCACCCCGACCCCACTGACCATCCCAGCCCCAGACCTCACTGACCATCCCCACCCTAGACCCCACTGATCATCCCCACCCCAGACCCCACTGACCATCCCCACCCCAGACCCCACTGACCATCCCCACCCCAGACCCCACTGACCATCCCCACCCCAGACCCCACTGACCATCCCCACCCCAGCCCCCACTGACCATCCCCACCCCACACCCCACTGACCATCCCCATCCCAGACCTCACTGACCATCCCCAACTCAAATCCCACTGACTGTCCACACCCCTCACCCCATTGACCATCCCCACCCCGACCCCACTGACCATCCCAGCCCCAGACCCCACTGACCATCTTCACCCTAGGGCCCACTGACCATCATCACCCCAGGGCCCACTGACCATCATCGCCCCAGGGCCCACTGACCATCCCCACCCCAGACCCCACTGACCATCATCACCCCAGGGCCCACTGACCATCCCCACCCCAGACCCCCTGACCATTCCCGCCCCAGACCCCACTGACAATCCCCACCCAAGAGTCTAATGATCATCCCCTCCACAGACCCCACTGACCATCCCCACCCCAGATCCCCCTAACCATTAGCGCCCCAGACCCCACTGACCATCCCCACCCGACCGCACTGACCATCCCCACCCGTGACCCCACTAACCTTCCCAACCCCAGACACCACTGACCGTCCTGACCCCACACCTCATTGGCTATCCCCACTCCTGACCCCAGAGACCATCCTCACCGCAGACCCCACTGACCATCCCCACTCCTGACCCCAGAGACCATCCTCACCGCAGACCCCACTGACCATCCCCACTCCTGACCCCAGAGACCATCCTCACCGCAGACCCCACTGACCATCCTCACCGCAGACCCCACTGACCATCCCCACTCCTGACCCCAGAGACCATCCTCACCGCAGACCCCACTGACCATCCCCACTCCTGACCCCAGAGACCATCCTCACCGCAGACCCCACTGACCATCCCCACTCCTGACCCCAGAGACCATCCTCACCGCAGACCCCACTGACCATCCCCACTCCTGACCCCAGAGACCATCCTCACCGCAGACCCCACTGACCATCCCCACTCCTGACCCCAGAGACCATCCTCACCGCAGACCCCACTGACCATCCCCACTCCTGACCCCAGAGACCATCCTCACCGCAGACCCCACTGACCATCCCCACTCCTGACCCCAGAGACCATCCTCACCGCAGACCCCACTGACCATCCCCACTCCTGACCCCAGAGACCATCCTCACCGCAGACCCCACTGACCATCCCCACTCCTGACCCCAGAGACCATCCTCACCGCAGACCCCACTGACCATCCCCACTCCTGACCCCAGAGACCATCCTCACCGCAGACCCCACTGACCATCCCCACTCCTGACCCCAGAGACCATCCTCACCGCAGACCCCACTGACCATCCCAGCCCCAGACCTCACTGACCATCCCCACCCTAGACCCCACTGACCATACCCACCCCAGACCCCACTGACCATCCCCTCCCCAGGGCCCACTGTCCATCCCCACCCCAGACCCCACTGACCATACACACCACAGACCTCAATGACCATCCCCACCCCAGACTCCACTGACCATCCCCACCCCAGACCCCACTGACCATCCCCACCCCAGACCCCACTGACCATCCCCTCCCCAGGGCCCACTGTCCATCCCCACCCCAGACCCCACTGACCATCACCTCCCCAGGGCCCACTGACCATCACTGCCTCATACGCCACTGACCATCCCCACCCCAGACCTAACTGACCATCCTCACCCCAGACCCCACTGACCATCCCCGCCCCAGACCCCACTGACCATCCTAACCCCAGACCCCACTGACCACCCCCACCCCAGGGCCCACTGACCATCTTTACCCCAGACCCCACTGACAATCCCCACCTGAGACCCCACTGACCATCCCCACCCCAGGACCCACTGACCATCCCCACCCCAGGACCCACTGACCATCCCCGCCCCTGATTCCACTGACCATCCCCGCCCCTGATCCCACTGACCATCCCCACCCCAGACCTAACTGACCATCCCAACCCCAGACCAGACTGACCATCCCCGCCCCAGACCCCACTGACCATCCCCGCCCCAGACCTCAGTGACCATCCCCACCCCAGACCTAACTGACCATCCTAACCCCAGACCAGACTGACCATCCCCGCCCCAGACCCCACTGACCATCTTTACCCCAGACCCCACTGACAAACCCCACCCAAGACCCCACTGACCATCCCCACCCCAGGACCCACTGACCATCTTTACCCCAGACCTCACTGACAATCCCCGCCCCAGACCCCACTGACCATCCCCACCCCAGACCTCACTGAACATCCCCACTCCACATCCCACTGACCATCCCCTCCCCAGACCCCACTGACCATCCCCTCCCCAGACCCCACTGACCATCTCCACCCCACACCCCACTGACCATCCCCATCCCAGACCTCACTGACCATCCCCAACTCAAATCCCACTGACTGTCCACACCCCTCACCCCATTGACCATCCCCACCCCGACCCCACTGACCATCCCAGCCCCAGACCTCACTGACCATCCCCACCCTAGACCCCACTGACCATCTCCACCCCAGACCTCACTGACCATCCCCATCCCAGACCTCACTGACCATCCGCAACTCAAATCCCACTGACTGTCCACACCCCTCACCCCATTGACCATCCCCACCCCGACCCCACTGACCATCCCAGCCCCAGACCTCACTGACCATCCCCACCCTAGACCCCACTGATCATCCCCACCCCAGACCCCACTGACCATCCCCACCCCAGACCCCACTGACCATCCCCACCCCAGACCCCACTGACCATCCCCACCCCAGACCCCACTGACCATCCCCACCCCAGCCCCCACTGACCATCCCCACCCCACACCCCACTGACCATCCCCATCCCAGACCTCACTGACCATCCCCAACTCAAATCCCACTGACTGTCCACACCCCTCACCCCATTGACCATCCCCACCCCGACCCCACTGACCATCCCAGCCCCAGACCCCACTGACCATCTTCACCCTAGGGCCCACTGACCATCATCACCCCAGGGCCCACTGACCATCATCGCCCCAGGGCCCACTGACCATCCCCACCCCAGACCCCACTGACCATCATCACCCCAGGGCCCACTGACCATCCCCACCCCAGACCCCCTGACCATTCCCGCCCCAGACCCCACTGACAATCCCCACCCAAGAGTCTAATGATCATCCCCTCCACAGACCCCACTGACCATCCCCACCCCAGATCCCCCTAACCATTAGCGCCCCAGACCCCACTGACCATCCCCACCCGACCGCACTGACCATCCCCACCCGTGACCCCACTAACCTTCCCAACCCCAGACACCACTGACCGTCCTGACCCCACACCTCATTGGCTATCCCCACTCCTGACCCCAGAGACCATCCTCACCGCAGACCCCACTGACCATCCCCACTCCTGACCCCAGAGACCATCCTCACCGCAGACCCCACTGACCATCCCCACTCCTGACCCCAGAGACCATCCTCACCGCAGACCCCACTGACCATCCTCACCGCAGACCCCACTGACCATCCCCACTCCTGACCCCAGAGACCATCCTCACCGCAGACCCCACTGACCATCCCCACTCCTGACCCCAGAGACCATCCTCACCGCAGACCCCACTGACCATCCCCACTCCTGACCCCAGAGACCATCCTCACCGCAGACCCCACTGACCATCCCCACTCCTGACCCCAGAGACCATCCTCACCGCAGACCCCACTGACCATCCCCACTCCTGACCCCAGAGACCATCCTCACCGCAGACCCCACTGACCATCCCCACTCCTGACCCCAGAGACCATCCTCACCGCAGACCCCACTGACCATCCCAGCCCCAGACCTCACTGACCATCCCCACCCTAGACCCCACTGACCATCCCCACCCCAGGGCCCACTGACCATCCCCTCCCCAGGGCCCACTGACCATCCCCACCCCAGACGCCACTGACCATCCCCACCCCAGATGCCACTGACCATCCCCACCCTAGACCCCACTGACCATCCCCTTCTCAGACCGCACTGACCATCCCCTCCCCAGGGCCGACTGTCCATCCCCACCCCAGACCCCACTGACCATACCCACCACAGACCTCAATGACCATCCCCACCCCAGACTACACTGACCATCACCTCCCCAGGGCCCACTGACCATCACTGCCTCACACCCCACTGACCATCCCCACCCCAGACCCCACTGACCATCCCCTTCTCAGACCGCACTGACCATCCCCTCCCCAGGGCCCACTGTCCATCCCCACCCCAGACCCCACTGACCATACACACCACAGTCCTCAATGACCATCCCCACCCCAGACTCCACTGACCATCACCTCCCCAGGGCCCACTGACCATCCCCACCCCAGACCCCACTGACCATACCCACCCCAGACCCCACTGACCATCCCCTCCCCAGGGCCCACTGTCCATCCCCACCCCAGACCCCACTGACCATACACACCACAGACCTCAATGACCATCCCCACCCCAGACTCCACTGACCATCCCCACCCCAGACCCCACTGACCATCCCCACCCCAGACCCCACTGACCATCCCCTCCCCAGGGCCCACTGTCCATCCCCACCCCAGACCCCACTGACCATCACCTCCCCAGGGCCCACTGACCATCACTGCCTCATACGCCACTGACCATCCCCACCCCAGACCTAACTGACCATCCTCACCCCAGACCCCACTGACCATCCCCGCCCCAGACCCCACTGACCATCCTAACCCCAGACCCCACTGACCACCCCCACCCCAGGGCCCACTGACCATCTTTACCCCAGACCCCACTGACAATCCCCACCTGAGACCCCACTGACCATCCCCACCCCAGGACCCACTGACCATCCCCACCCCAGACCCCCTGACCATCCCCACCCCAGACCCCACTGACCATACACACCACAGACCTCAATGACCATCCCCACCCCAGACTCCACTGACCATCACCTCCCCAGGGCCCACTGACCATCCCCACCCCAGACCCCACTGACCATTCCCGCCCCAGACCCCACTGACCATCCCTGCCCCAGGCCCCACTGATCATCCCCACCCCAGACCCCACTGACCATCCTAACCCCAGACCCCACTGACCATCCCCTCCCCAGGGCCCACTGTCCATCCCCACCCCAGACCCCACTGACCATACACACCACAGACCTCAATGACCATCCCCACCCCAGACCCCACTGACCATCACCTTCCCAGGGCCCACTGACCATCACCTCCCCAGGGCCCACTGACCATCCCCACCCCAGACCCCACTGACCATACCCACCCCAGACCCCACTGACCATCCCCTCCCCAGGGCCCACTGTCCATCCCCACCCCAGACCCCACTGACCATACACACCACAGACCTCAATGACCATCCCCACCCCAGACTCCACTGACCATCACCTCCCCAGACCCCACTGACCATCCCCACCCCAGACCCCACTGACCATCACCTCCCCAGGGCCCACTGACCATCACCTCCCCAGGGCCCACTGACCATCCCCACCCCAGACCCCACTGACCATCACCTCCCCAGGGCCCACTGACCATCCCCACCCCAGACCCCACTGACCATCCCCTCCCCAGGGCCCACTGACCATCCCCACCCCAGACCCCACTGACCATCACCTCCCCAGGGCCCACTGACCATCACTGCCTCATACGCCACTGACCATCCCCACCCCAGACCTAACTGACCATCCTCACCCTACACTTCACTGACCATCCCCACCCCAAGTCCACTGACCATCCCCACCCCGGACCCACTGACCATCCCCACCCCAGACCCCACTGACCATCCCCACCCCAGACCCCACTGACCTTCCCCACCCCAGATCCCACTGACCTTCCCCACCCCAGACCACACTGACCATCCCCACCCCAGACCCCACTGACCATTCCCACCCCTGGGCCCACTGACCATCCCCATCCCAGACCCCACTGTCCATCCCTACCCCAGACCCCACTGACCATCCTCACCCCAAGGCCCACTAACCATCAGCACCCCAGACCTAACTGACCATTCCCGCCCCAGACCCCACTGACCATCCCCGCCCCAGACCGCACTGACCATCCCTGCCCCAGGCCCCACTGATCATCCCCACCCCAGACCCCACTGACCATCCTAACCCCAGACCCCACTGACCATCTTTACCCCAGACCCCACTGACAATCCCCACCTGAGGCCCCACTGACCATCCCCACCTGAGGCCCCACTGACCATCCCCACCTGAGGCCCCACTGACCATCCCCACCCCAGGACCCACTGACCATCCTAACCCCAGACCCCACTGACCATCCTAACCCCAGACCCCACTGACCATCCTAACCCCAGACCCCACTGACCATCCCCACCCCAGACCTAACTGACCATCCTGACCCCAGACCAGACTGACCATCCCCACCCCAGACCCCACTGACCATCCCTGCCCCAGACCCCACTGACCATCCCTGCCCCAGACCCCACTGACCATCCCCGCCCCAGACCCCACTGACCATCTTTACCCCAGACCCCACTGACCATCTTTACCCCAGACCCCACTGACAATCCCCACCCGAGACCCCACTGACCATCCCCACCCCAGGACCCACTGACCATCCCCACCCCAGGGCCCACTGACCATCCCCACCTGAGACCCCACTGACCATCCCCACCCGAGACCCCACTGACCATCCCCACCCCAGGACCCACTGACCATCCCCACCCCAGGACCCACTGACCATCCCCACCCCAGGACCCACTGACCATCCCCACCCCAGGGCCCACTGACCATCCCCACCCCAGACCCCACTGACCATCTTTACCCCAGACCCCACTGACCATCTTTACCCCAGACCCCACTGACCATCCCCATCCCAGACCCCACTGACAATCCCCACCCCAGACCCCACTGACAATCCCCACCCCAGACCCCACTGACAATCCCCACCCCAGACCCCACTGACAATCCCCACCCCAGACCCCACTGACCATCCCCACCCCAGACCCCACTTACCATTCCCACCCCTGGGCCCACTGACCATCCTCCCCCCCACCCCAGACCCCACTGACCATCCTCACCCCAGGGACCACTGACCATCAGCACCCCAGACCTCACTGACCATCCCCTCCCCAGACCCCACTGACCATCCCCGCCCATGACTTCACTGACCATCCCCACCCCAGGGCCCACTGACCATCCCCACCCCAGACCCCACTGACCATCCCCACCCCAGACCCCACTGACCATCCCCACCCCAGACCCCACTGACCATCCCCACCCCAGGGCCCACTGACCATCCCCACCCCAGACCCCACTGACCATCACTACTCCAGACCCCACTGACCATCCCCACCCCAGACCCCACTGACCATCCCCACCCCAGATCGCACTGACCATTCCTGCCCCAGACCCCCCTGACCATTCCTGCCCCAGACCCCACTGACCATCCCCACCCCAGACCCCACTGACCATCCCCACCCCAGATCGCACTGACCATCCCTACCCCAGACCCCACTGACCATCCCCACCCCAGACCCCACTGACCATCCCCACCCCAGGGCCCACTGACCATCATCACCCCAGACCCCACTGACCATCCCCTCCCCAGACCCCACTGACCATCATCACCCCAGACCCCACTGACCATCCCCACCCCAGACCCCACTGACCATCCCCACCCCAGACCCCACTGACCATCCCCACCCCAGACCCCACTGACCATCCCCACCCCAGACCCCACTAACCATCCCCACCCCAGGGCCCACTGACCATCATCACCCCAGGGCCCACTGACCATCCCCTCCCCAGACCCCACTGACCATCATCACCCCAGACCCCACTGACCATCCCCACCCCAGACCCCACTGACCATCCCCACCCCAGACCCCACTGACCATCCCCACCCCAGACCCCACTGACCATCATCACCCCAGACCCCACTGACCATCATCACCCCAGACCCCACTGACCATCATCACCCCAGACCCCACTGACCATCATCACCCCAGACCCCACTGACCATCATCACCCCAGACCCCACTGACATTCATCACCCCAGACCCCACTGACCATCATCACCCCAGACCCCACTGACCATCATCACCCCAGACCCCACTGACCATCATCACCCCAGACCCCACTGACCATCATCACCCCAGGCCCCACTGACCATCATCACCCCAGACCCCACTGACATTCATCACCCCAGACCCCACTGACATTCATCACCCCAGACCCCACTGACATTCATCACCCCAGACCCCACTGACCATCATCACCCCAGACCCCACTGACCATCATCACCCCAGACCCCACTGACCATCCCCACCCCAGGGCCCACTGACCATCATCACCCCAGACCCCACTGACCATCCCCACCCCAGACCCCACTGACCATCATCACCCCAGACCCCACTGACATTCATCACCCCAGACCCCACTGACCATCCCCACCCCAGACCCCACTGACCATCCCCACCCCAGACCCCACTGACCATCCCCACCCCAGACCCCACTGACCATCCTCACCCCAGAGCCCACTGACCATCCCCACCCCAGACCCCACTGACCATCCTCACCCCAGACCCCACTGACCATCCTCACCCCAGACCCCACTGACCATCCCCATCCCAGGGTCCACTGTCCATCCCCACCCCAGGCCCTACTGACCATCCTCACCCCAGACCCCACTGACCATCCCCACCCCAGGCTCCAATGACCATCCCCACCCCAGGCTCCAATGACCATCCCCTCCCCAGGCCACAATGACCATCGCCTCCCCAGACCCCACTGACCATCCCCATCCCAGGGCCCATTGACCATCCCCACCCCAGACCCCACTGACCATCCCCACCCCAGACCCCACTGACCATTCCCAAGCCAGACCCCACTGACCATCCCCACCCCAGGGCCCACTGACCATCACTACCCTAGACCCCACTGACCATCCCATCCCAGGGCCCACTGACCATCCCCATCCCAGACCCCATTGACCATCACCATCCCAGACCCCACTGACCATCCCCATCCCAGACCCCACTGACCATTCCCACCCCAGACTCAACTGACCATCCCCACCCCTGGGCCCACTGACCATCCCCTCCCCGGACCCCACCCCAGGGCCCACTGAACATCCCGCTCCATAGCCGGTGGAGACAGTGGCATAGTGGTAGTGTCACTGAGCCCCCAGTTAGGTCACATGAGTTCGAGTCCCACCTCAGAAACTGGTCGAACTTCTTAAATCCAAAATGGAACGTATCACTGACCATCCCCACCCCAGATCTCACTCCCTTAATCTGCGTTGGATTACCTTCCCCACAGCACGAGTGCCTTTCATCTACAGTGACGTGGTTCCTCCAACATTTCTGGATGAATAGTCTAGAGATTGGGATGACAACGGTTGTGTGAAGATTCAGGAAGATTAGGAAGCTAGTGAAAGGCAGGGGGGTTGCAGTATTCTGACAAAGACGGTCTCAGTGTAGTGGGGAGCTTCATTCAGGGGACCAGGGTATGGAATCCCATCGGAACAGCTGAACAGGAAGGAAACGCATTTTGGCAAAAGTGAGGACTGAAGGTGCTGGAGATGAGAGTCGGGATTAGGGGAGTGCTGGAAAAAGCAGGCAACATCCGAGGAGCAGGAAAATCATCATTTCGGGCGAGAGCCCTTCATTAGGAATGCAGTTTGTCTACATTCATGTGGGAGGTATTGCACAAGAAGGAATATTGGGTGCGAATGAAAAAGAGGGGTAGGAATATTTACGCGTGATTTGAAGCTATTATGAATTGGAACAATCATATTGGGAGTACAGTCTGTTCTGATACAGCGATAGTTCCATTCCCTGTGTGATTCTATGTTATAAGAAAGTCACTCAATAGCAGCACCATTTAAACCAATGAGACCCAGAATCTTGTTAGAGCCAGTACAGGTGAGGAAAGTTTGCGTTCTACAAACAACGGTCTAAATTCTCCCATTGTGTTCTACCAATTCGCGTATTATAGCAGTATTGACTCTCGTAGGCTGGACGAGGAGGTTTCGGGATGGTTTCTCAGAGCAGCAGGTTCTGTAAAGCAGCCAGACACAATTTTCAGGGTTTATGGGGGAACGGATTCAGAGTGGTGTCAGGGCATTGCTGGTGAGGGACGATGGGCTGAATGGCCTACTTCTGCTCTCAAAACTTCCTGGATTTTCAGCACACCCACCTCAAACAAGAAGATCAGAGAATCCCTACAGCGGGGAAGCAGGCCATTCGGCCCATTGAGTTTACACCAACCCTCTGAAGAGCATCCCGCTGGGACTCACCCTCCTGCCCTCACCCTGCATTTCCCATCTTACCATGCTAGCCAACCTCTCCCTGGGCACTATGGGACAATTTAGCGTGGCCAACCCACCCTAACCTGCACATCCCTGGGCACTACGGGACAATTTAGCATGGCCAATCCACCCTAACCTGCACATCCCTGGGCACTATGGGACAATTTAGCATGGCCAATCCACCCTAACCTGCACATCCCTGGGGCACTACGGGACAATTTAGCGTGGCCAATCCACCCTAACCTGCACATCCCTGGGCACTATGGGACAATTTAGCATGGCCAATCCACCCTGACCTGCACATCCCTGGGCACTATGGGACAATTTAGCATGGCCGATCCACCCTAACCTGCACATCTTTGGATTGTGGGAGGAAACTCATGCAGACGTGGAGAGAGCATGCAAACTCCATATGGATAATGAGCCAAGGGTGGGATTGAACCTGGGTCCCTGGCGCTGTGAGGCAACAGTGCTGCAGCTGTCGATTGGTGTGGGATAATTGCCTCCAAACTGAGAGTTTCAGAATTTCGAGGCGTTCAGGGTTATGGAGCCAGGATGGGTAGATGCAGCTAAGCCACAGATCAGATACATTCTGGTTGACTGGTAGAACCAGCTCAGAGGGCCGAATGGCCTCCTCCTGTTGCTAACTGTGACAGATTTTGCTGGATTCATACATTTAGATTTCTGGTGCGTTTTCATGGATGGTAGTGATTGTGCTGAAGAAACCCAGTCTGTAATTTGTTGTTTCCTCAGATCTTTGTGTCAAGATTCTAAGGGAGGATGACAGCTGCCCAGGATCCACTCAAATTGTGAAATGGTTTGTGGAAATTCATCTCTATTCTGCAGAATTGGTAAAAACATTTCCAGCACATCTTGTAATGACAACAACTTCCATTTGTGTATAGCTCCTCGGGAGATAGGAGTGGAGGGGTGTCAGAGATAGGGAGGGGGAGTAGGGGCTGGAGGGGGTGACAGAGATAGGGAGGGGGTGTAGGGGCTGGAGGGGGTGACAGAGATAGGGAGGGGGTGTAGGGGGCTGGAGGGGGTGACAGAGATAGGGAGGGGGTGTAGGGGTTGGAGGGGGTGACAGAGATAGGGAGGGGGTGTAGGGGGCTGGAGGGGGTGACAGAGATAGGGAGGGGGTGTAGGGGGCTGGAGGGGGTGACAGATATAGGGAGGGGGTGTAGGGGCTGGAGGGGGTGACAGAGATAGGGAGGGGGTGGAGGGGCTGGAGGGGGTGACAGAGATAGGGAGGGGGTGTAGGGGGCTGGAGGGGGTGACAGAGATAGGGAGAGGGTGTAGGGGGCTGGAGGGGGTGACAGAGATAGGGAGGGGGTGTAGGGGGCTGGAGGGGGTGACAGAGATAGGGAGAGGGTGTAGGGGGCTGGAGGGGGTGACAGAGATAGGGAGGGGGTGTAGGGGCTGGAGGGGGTGACAGGGATAGGGAGGGGGTGTAGGGGCTGGAGGGGGTGACAGAGATAGGGAGGGGGTGTAGGGGCTGGAGGGGGTGACAGGGATAGGGAGGGGGTGTAGGGGCTGGAGGGGGTGACAGAGATAGGGAGGGGGTGTAGGGGCTGGAGGGGGTGGCAGAGATAGGGAGGGGGTGTAGGGGCTGGAGGGGGTGACAGAGATAGGGAGGGGGTGTAGGGGCTGGAGGGGGTGACAGAGATAGGGAGGGGGTGACAGAGATAGGGAGAGGGTGTAGGGGGCTGGAGGGGGTGACAGAGATAGGGAGGGGGTGTAGGGGCTGGAGGGGGTGACAGGGATAGGGAGGGGGTGTAGGGGCTGGAGGGGGTGACAGAGATAGGGAGGGGGTGTAGGGGCTGGAGGGGGTGGCAGAGATAGGGAGGGGGTGTAGGGGCTGGAGGGGGTGACAGAGATAGGGAGGGGGTGTAGGGGCTGGAGGGGGTGACAGAGATAGGGAGGGGGTGACAGAGATAGGGAGGGGCTGGAGGGGGTGACAGAGATAGGGAGGGGGTGTTGGGGGATGGAGGGGGTGACAGAGATAGGGAGGGGGTGGAGGGGCTGGAGGGGGTGACAGAGATAGGGAGGGGGTGTAGGGGCTGGAGGGGGTGACAGAGATAGGGAGGGGGTGTAGGGGGATGGAGGGGGTGTCAGAGGTAGGGAGGGGGTGTAGGGGGCTGGAGGGGGTGACAGAGATAGGGAGGGGGTGTAGGGGGCTGGAGGGGGTGACAGAGATAGGGAGGGGGTGACAGAGATAGGGAGGGGCTGGAGGGGGTGACAGAGATAGGGAGGGGGTGTAGGGGCTGGAGGGGGTGACAGAGATAGGGAGGGGGTGTAGGGGCTGGAGGGTGTGTCAGAGATAGGGAGGGGGTGTAGGGGGCTGGAGGGGGTGACAGAGATAGGGAGGGGGTGTAGGGGGCTGGAGGGGGTGACAGAGATAGGGAGGGGGTGTAGGGGCTGGAGGGGGTGACAGAGATAGGGAGGGGGTGGAGGGGCTGGAGGGGGTGACAGAGATAGGGAGGGGGTGTAGGGGGCTGGAGGGGGTGACAGAGATAGGGAGGGGGTGACAGAGATAGGGAGGGGGTGTAGGGGGCTGGAGGGCATGACAGAGATAGGGAGGGGTGGAGGGGCTTGAAACACTCACAGAGATTGGTGAGCAGAGGTTGGAGGAGGTTATAGAGATGGATTACTGGAATTGCAGGCAGTTGCAGTGCTAGTCCAGGACGTGTTTCCAGAAACAGGGAGAGGATGCAGCAGCTGGAGGGGGTTTCCCAATTTTGGGAGAAATGTGAAAACAGACCACTGGCTCAGTTGTCCGCTCCCATCCCAGGTATTGAAAAGAGAGGCAGGTCATTGAAGATTTTCTATTTACTGTCATGAGGACAACAGGAATGTCATAAAATTACACAATTGCAACAAACTAAATTGCAGGAGAAAAGGATGACTCTGATTGGTCAGCCTGTCACCATGGAGAAACCAATGGACTCCTGCTATCTCCCAGGCAATCCAAATATCAGTGCAGGGGCTGGACATGTTCCTTTTGTTTGCGGAGGTTGGGGTTATGAATGCACGTCGTTTCGAGTGAATCCTTGTGAGCTACGTTCTGAGCCCATTCGATCACCAGAAATTGGTTGTTAGTGTCGCCGTGGAAACCTGTCTCTCTTCAGTGCGATTGTTTCCACAGGACCAAGTGACTGACCCACTTGCGTTGCTGTCAGACGCAGATTGATGACCGGTGTGAGTTGGAGACCATACACTGAAGGTGCTACATGCGTAGAACATAGAGCAATACAGTGCAGAACCTCGGGCCTTCAATGTTGCGCCGACCTGTCAACTACTCTCTGCTCCCCCCTCCCCACACTATCCATGGGCTTATCCAAGGATTGTTTCAATCTCCCTAATGCGGCTGAGTTGACTACCTTAGCAGGTCGGGCACTCCACCTCCTTCCCACTCTCTGCGTAAAGAACCTGCCTCTGACATTGGTCTTAAACCGATCACCCCTCAATTTGTAGTTATGCCCCCTTGTACACGCTGAGGAAAAAGACTCTCACTGTCTATTCTATCTAATCCTCTGACCATCTTGTATGTCTCTATCAAATCCCCTCTTAGCCGCCGCCTTTCCAATGAGAACAGACCCAAGTCTCTCAGCCTTTCCTCATAGGAGCGTCCCTCCAGACCAAAAGCTGTAGAAGCTGTTGGAAAGCGAGAGTTAAATGGCTCACGTTGCGGGGATTCTTCATTCCCCTTCAGGGTCTTTCCAAATGTCGAGGTTCTGCTGAGAAAACAGCGGGTGTTTATGTGGAACTAAGTCCAGAGTTCATATCTGGTTGAAGCGTTCCTTTGTGTGCCCCCTTGTTCTCCGCACAGGGTTGGGGGGGGGGCGGTGCCTCTTTCGGGCAAAGACTACCCTTCCCTCTGCTCGACCGCTCGAGCTCCCCTGCTCGCTGCCTCACCAACCATCTGCACCCTATTCCCGCCAGCGCTGCCTACTATTGGAGGCTCCACTACTTTGCCAACAGCCTTCTGTGTGAGCGTCACTGGCCAAGAGTGGGAACGAGGGGCTGGTCTCGAGTAAAACGAGGCTTCCCAAGACATACCCAGCCAGTAACAGTCGGTTATTGTTTCAGTTCACACCCAGTATTGATCGAGCGGTTGTTCTGTTCTCTTTAGGATGATGGGATGCTACGACGCTCTCCAGAAAAAATACGTAAGTCTTTCATCAATACCAGCTTTCTCGGGCCGAGGGAAAGGCAGGGGAGTGACGGTCGAAGTGATTGAGGAAAAGAAATTCTTCTGGGATGTGTTCAGCCCTCGCGCCAACACATCCTCAAAACAACAGCTTCACAAATTTATATTGTGCCTTGAACGCAGGAAGCCAGGAGCAGAAATGGTTTGACCACCCGACACGCGAGGAGATTTCAGGGGTGGACCTTGTAAGCTGAAGCAGAGGGATTGGTGTTCAGGTGGCTCAGGGACGGAGAGGGAGCCAGAGGGAGAGAATTACAGCACTGAGGGCCCCAGGGACAACCGGCAGGAGTTGGTTTGAGAGAGGGCGGGCAAGAAACTGGGTTAGGAGGAGAGCAGAGATCCAGAACAGCTCGAAGTTGACAGGGATAGGGAGGGGGTGGAGGGGGCTGGGGGGGTGACAAAGATAGGGAGGGGGTGGAGGGGCTGGGGGGGTGACAAAGATAGGGAGGGGGTGGAGGGGCTGGGGGGGTGACAAAGATAGGGAGGGGGTGGAGGGGCTGGGGGGGTGACAGAGATAGGGAGGGGGTGGAGGGGCTGGAGGGGGTGACAGGGATAGGGAGGGGGTGTAGGGGCTGGGGGGGTGACAGATGGGGGGGTGGAGGGGGCTGGAGGGGGTGACAGGGATAGGGAGGGGGTGTAGGGATTTGGAGGGAGTGACAGATAGGGAGGTGATGAAGGGGCTGGAGGGGGTGACGGATAGGGAGAGGGTGGAGGGGGCTGGAGGGGGTGACGGATAGGGAGAGGGTGGAGGGGGCTGGAGGGGGTGACGGATAGGGAGAGGGTGGAGGGGGCTGGAGGGGGTGACAGAGATAGGGAGGTGGTGTAGGGGCTGGAGGGGCTGACAGAGATAGGGAGGGGGGTGTAGGGGCTGGAGGGGGTGACAGAGATAGGGAGGGGGTGTGGGGACTGGAGGGGGTGACAGAGATAGGGAGGGGGGTGTAGGGGCTGGAGGGGGTGACAGAGATAGGGAGGGGGTGGAGGGGCTGGAGGGGGTGACAAAGATAGGGAGGGGGTGTAGGGGCTGGGGGGGTGACAGGGATAGGGAGGGGGTGTAGGGGCTGGGGGGGTGACAGAGATAGAGAGGGGGTTAGGGCCTGGAGAGGGTGACAGAGATAGGGAGAGGGTGGAGGGGGCTGGAGGGGGTGACAGAGATAGGGAGGTGGTGTAGGGGCTGGAGGGGCTGACAGAGATAGGGAGGGGGGTGTAGGGGCTGGAGGGGGTGACAGAGATAGGGAGGGGGTGTGGGGACTGGAGGGGGTGACAGAGATAGGGAGGGGGGTGTAGGGGCTGGAGGGGGTGACAGAGATAGGGAGGGGGTGGAGGGGCTGGAGGGGGTGACAAAGATAGGGAGGGGGTGGAGGGGCTGGGGGGGTGACAGAGATAGGGAGGGGGTGTAGGGGGATGGAGGGGGGTGACAGGGATAGGGAGGGGGTGTAGGGGCTGGGGGGGTGACAGGGATAGGGAGGGGGTGTAGGGGCTGGGGGGGTGACAGAGATAGAGAGGGGGTTAGGGCCTGGAGAGGGTGACAGAGATAGGGAGAGTGTGTAGGGGGCTGGAGGGAGTGACAGAGCTAGGGAGGGGGTGTAGGGGGCTGGAGGGAGTGACAGAGCTAGGGAGGGGGTGTAGGGGGCTGGGGGGGGGTGACAGAGCTAGGGAGCGGGTGGAGGGGGCTGGAGGGGGTGACAGAGCTAGGGAGGGGGTGTAGGGGGCTGGAGGGAGTGACAGAGATAGGGAGGGGTGTAGGGGGCTGGAGGGAGTGACAGAGCTAGGGAGGGGGTGTAGGGGGCTGGAGGGAGTGACAGAGCTAGGGAGGGGGTGTAGGGGGCTGGGGGGGGGTGACGGATACGGAGGGGGTGTAGGGGTGGGAGGGGTGACAGATAGGGAGGGGGTGTAGGGGCTGGAGGGGGTGACAGAGATAGGGAGGGGGTGTAGGGGGCTGGAGGGGGTGACAGAGATAGGGAGGGGGTGTCGGGGGCTGGCGGGAGTGACAGAGATAGGGAGGGGGTGTAGGGGCTGGAGGGAGTGACAGATAGGGGGGGTGTAGGGGCTGGAGGGGGTGACAGGGATAGGGAGGGGGTGTTGAGGCTGGAGGAGATGACAGAGATAGGGAAGGGTGTAGGTGTCTGGAAGGGGTGACAGAGATAGGGAGGGGGTGCAGGGATTTGGAGGGAGTGACAGATAGGGAGGTGATGAAGGGGCTGGAGGGGGTGACGGATAGGGAGAGGGTGGAGGGGGCTGGAGGGGGTGACAGAGATAGGGAGGTGGTGTAGGGGCTGGAGGGGCTGACAGAGATAGGGAGGGGGGTGTAGGGGCTGGAGGGGGTGACAGAGATAGGGAGGGGGTGACAGAGATAGGGATGGGGTGTAGGGGTTGGAGGGAGTGACAGAGATAGGGAGGGGGTGTAGGGGCTGGAGGGGGTGACGGAGATTTGAAGGGGCTGGGGGGGGTGACAGAGATAGGGAGGGGGTGTAGGGGGCTGGAGGGGGTGACAGAGATAGGGAGGGGGTGTGGGGACTGGAGGGGGTGACAGAGATAGGGAGGGGGGTGTAGGGGCTGGAGGGGGTGACAGAGATAGGGAGAGGGTGGAGGGGCTGGAGGGGGTGACAGAGATAGGGAGAGGGTGTAGGGGCTGGAGGGGGTGACAGAGATAGGGAGGTGGTGTAGGGGCTGGAGGGGCTGACAGAGATAGGGAGGGGGTGTAGGGGGCTGGAGGGGGTGACAGAGATAGGGAGGGGGTTGTAGGGGCTGGAGGGGGTGACAGAGATAGGGAGGGGGTGACAGAGATAGGGAGAGGGTGGACTGGCTGGAGGGGGTGACAGAGATAAGGAGGGGGTATAGGGGCTGGAGGGGGTGACAGAGATAGGGAGGATGTGTAAGGGGTTGGAGGGGGTGACAGAGATAGGGAGGGGGTATAGGGGCTGGAGGGGGTGACAGAGATAGGGAGGGGGTGTAAGGGGGCTGGAGGGGGTGACAGAGATAGGGAGAGGGTTGAGGGGCTGGAGGGGGTGACAGAGATAGGGAGGGGGTGCAGGGATTTGGAGGGAGTGACAGATAGGGAGGTGATGAAGGGGCTGGAGGGGGTGACGGATAGGGAGAGGGTGGAGGGGGCTGGAGGGGGTGACAGAGATAGGGAGGTGGTGTAGGGGCTGGAGGGGCTGACAGAGATAGGGGGGTGTAGGGGCTGGAGGGGGTGACAGAGATAGGGAGGGGGTGACAGAGATAGGGATGGGGTGTAGGGGCTGGAGGGAGTGACAGAGATAGGGAGGGGGTGTAGGGGCTGGAGGGGGTGACGGAGATTTGAAGGGGCTGGGGGGGGTGACAGAGATAGGGAGGGGGTGTAGGGGGCTGGAGGGGGTGACAGAGATAGGGAGGGGGTGTGGGGACTGGAGGGGGTGACAGAGATAGGGAGGGGGGTGTAGGGGCTGGAGGGGGTGACAGAGATAGGGAGGGGGTGACAGAGATAGGGAGGGGGTGGAGGGGCTGGAGGGGGTGACAGAGATAGGGAGAGGGTGGAGGGGCTGGAGGGGGTGACAGAGATAGGGAGAGGGTGGACTGGCTGGAGGGGGTGACAGAGATAAGGAGGGGGTATAGGGGCTGGAGGGGGTGACAGAGATAGGGAGGATGTGTAAGGGGTTGGAGGGGTGACAGAGATAGGGAGGGGGTGTAGGGGCTGGAGGGGGTGACAGAGATAGGGAGAGGGTGGAGAGGCTGGAGGGGGTGACAGAGATAGGGAGGGGGTGTAGGGGGCTGGAGGGGGTGACAGAGATAGGGAGGGGGTGTAGGGGGCTGGAGGGGGTGACAGAGATAGGGAGGGGGTGTAGGGGCTGGAGGATGTTATTGAGATGAGGGAGGGGGTGTCGGGGGCTGGAGGGAGTCACAGAGATAGGGAGAGGGTGGAGGGGCTGGAGGGGGTGACAGAGATAGGGAGGGGGTGTAGGGGCTGGAGGGGGTGACAGAGATAGGGAGAGGGTGGAGGGGCTGGAGGGGGTGACAGAGATAGGGAGGGGGCGTAGGGGGCTGGAGGGGGTGACAGAGATAGGGAGGGGGTGTAGGGCTGGAGGATGTTATTGAGATGAGGGAGGGGGTGTCGGGGGCTGGAGGGAGTCACAGAGATAGGGAGAGGGTGGAGGGGCTGGAGGAGGTGACAGAGATAGGGAGAGGGTGGAGGGGCTGGAGGGGGTGACAGAGATAGGGAGGGGGTGTAGGCGCTGGAGGGGGTGACAGAGATAGGGAGGGGGTGGAGGGGTTGGAGGGGGTGACAGAGATAGGGAGGGGGTGTAGGGGTTGGAGGGGGTGACGAAGATAGGGAGGGGGTGTAGGGGCTGGAGGGGGTGACAGAGATAGGGAGGGGGTGTAGGGGCTGGAGGATGTTATTGAGATGAGGGAGGGGGTGGAGGGGGTTGGAGGATGTTATTGAGATGAGGGAGGGGGTGTAGGGGTTGGAGGATGTTATTGAGATGAGGGAGGGGGTGTAGGGGGTTGGATGATGTTATTGAGATGAGGGAGGTGGTGTAGGGGTTGGAGGATGTTATTGAGATGAGGGAGGGGGTGTAGGGGGCTGGAGGATGTTATTGAGATGAGGGAGGGGGTGTAGGGGGATGGAGGGGGTGACAGAGATAGGGAGGGGGTGTAGGGGCTGGAGGATGTTATTGAGATGAGGGAGGGGGTGTAGGGGGATGGAGGGGGTGACAGAGATAGGGAGGGGGTGTAGGGGCTGGAGGATGTTATTGAGATGAGGGAGGGGGTGTAGGGGGATGGAGGGGGTGACAGAGAAAGGGAGGGGGTGACAGAGATAGGGAGGGGGTGCAGGGGCTGGAGGATGTTATTGAGATGAGGGAGGGGGTGTAGGGGTTGGAGGATGTTATTGAGATGAGGGAGGTGGTGTAGGGGTTGGAGGATGTTATTGAGATGAGGGAGGGGGTGTAGGGGGATGGAGGATGTTATTGAGATGAGGGAGGTGGTGTAGGGGTTGGAGGATGTTATTGAGATGAGGGAGGGGGTGTAGGGGGATGGAGGGGGTGACAGAGAAAGGGAGGGGGTGACAGAGATAGGGAGGGGGTGCAGGGGCTGGAGGATGTTATTGAGATGAGGGAGGGGGTGTAGGGGTTGGAGGATGTTATTGAGATGAGGGAGGTGGTGTAGGGGTTGGAGGATGTTATTGAGATGAGGGAGGGGGTGTAGGGGGATGGAGGATGTTATTGAGATGAGGGAGGTGGTGTAGGGGTTGGAGGATGTTATTGAGATGAGGGAGGGGGTGTAGGGGGATGGAGGGGGTGACAGAGATAGGGAGGATGTGTAAGGGGTTGGAGGGGGTGACAGAGATAGGGAGGGGGTGTAGGGGCTGGAGGATGTTATTGAGATGAGGGAGTGGTTGCCAGAGGCATGGAAAGGATTGCCTGTGGGATTGACAATTTTAAAACGATGGGCTATTGTTGAAATGGGAGACAGTTAGGTGTCTGAGCACAGTGGGGTGTCACGGGAACAGTTTGGTCAGTTCCTAAGCTGGCATTATTTGGAACAGCATCGAGGTTGCAGAGGCTGAGTGATCAGCCGGGAATGGTTTGGAGTGGTCAAGTGTAGAGTTAACAATGACATGGGTGGGGCGTTATGCAAGGGGTGGAATGAGGCAGGGGCTGTACTATCTCTGTCAGCAACCCAAACCCCTCCCTCACCCCCACTGCAGTCACACTGTGAGAGTGATAACAACAAACAGGGAGGCATGGATTCCCTCCAGTGTGGAAGCAGGCCATTTGGCTCACTCCGACCCTCTAAGCAGCACCCCACGCCGACCCACCCCGTCTTCTCCATCCCTGTGAGCCGGCATTTCCCATGGCCAATCCACCCTAACCCGCACATCCCTGAGCACTATGGGACAATTTAGCATGGCCAATCCACCCTAACCCGCACATCCCTGAGCACTATGGGACAATTTAGCATGGCCAATCCACCCTAACCTGCACATCCCTGAGCACTATGGGACAATTTAGCATGGCCAATCCACCCTAACCTGCACATCCCTGGGGCACTATGGGACAATTTAGCATGGCCAATCCACCCTAACCTGCACATCCCTGGGGCACTATGGGACAATTTAGCATGGCCAATCCACCCTAACCTGCACATCCCTGGGCACTATGGGACAATTTAGCATGGTCGATCCACCCTAACCTGCACATCCCTGGGCACTATGGGGCAATTTAGCATGGCCAATCCACCCTAACCTGCACATCCCTGGACACTATGGGACAATTTAGCATGGCCAATCCACGCTAACCTGTACATCCCTGGGGCACTGTGGGACAATTTAGCATGGCCAACCCACCCTAACCTGCACATCCCTGGGCACTACGGGACAATTTAGCTTGGCCAACCCACCCTAACCTGCACATCCCTGGGCACTATGGGACAATTTAGCATGGCCAATCCACCCTAACCTGCACATCCCTGGGCACTACGGGACAATTTAGCATGGCCAATCCACCCTAACCTGCACATCCCTGGACACTATGGGGCAATTTAGCATGGCCAACCCACCCTAACCTGCACATCCCTGCACACTATGGGACAATTTAGCATGGCCAATCCACCCTAACCTGCACATCCCTGGGCACTACAGGACAATTTAGCATGGCCAATCCACCCTAACCTGCACATCCCTGGGCACTACAGGACAATTTAGCATGGCCAATCCACCCTAACCTGCACATCCCTGGGCACTATGGGACAATTTAGCACGGCCAATCCACCCTAACCTGCACATCATTGGGCACTATGGGACAATTTAGCATGGCCAATCCACCCTAACCTGCACATCCCTGGGGCACTATGGGACAATTTAGCATGGCCAACCCACCCTAACCTGCACATCCCTGGGCACTATGGGACAATTTAGCATGACCAATCCACCCTAACCTGCACATCCCTGGGCACTATGGGACAATTTAGCATGGCCAATCCACCCTAACCTGCACATCCCTGGGCACTACGGGACAATTTAGCATGGCCAATCCACCCTAACCTGCACATCCCTGGGCACTATGGGACAATTTAGCATGGCCAATCCACCCTAACCTGTAATTCTTTGGACTGTGGGAGGAACCCAGAGCACCCGGAGGAAGCCCACGCAGACACGGCGGGGGGAGAATGTTCATGCTCCACACAGACAGTTGCCTGAGGGTGGAATCGAACCTAGCTCCCTGCTGCTGTACGGCAGTGGGGCTAACCACTGAGCCACCCTGCTACTCTAAATCTGATAACAGCAGGGAAGAAGCTGTTCTTGAATCTGTTGGCGTGTGTTTTCCCACTTCAGTCTCATCTGTCTGATGGAAGGTGGTGGAAGAGAGTATAACTGGGGCGGGAGGTATCTTTGATTACGTTGGCTGTTTTCCCGAGGCAGCGGGAAGTATAGACGGAGCCGTAGGATGGGAGGCTGGTCTTTGTGCTGTGCTCCCATCGCTCTGTAATTCCCTGTGGTCCTGGGCAGAGCAGTTGCCGTACCAAGCCGTGATACATCCGGTTCGACTGCTTTCTACGGTGCATCTGTAAAAAAAACGGCCAAGAGTCCTCGTGGACGTGCCAAATGTCCTTGGCCCCCTGAGGAAGTCGAGGCGTTGGTCTACCTTCTGGGCTGTTGCGTTGACGTGAGTGGACCAGGATAGATTGTCGATGGTATTCCCTCCTCAGAAAATGACCCCCTCCGACTCAGCAACATGATACAAACGGGGGGGGGGGTGTGTCCTCAACTCGGCTTCCTGATGTCAGCGATCAGCCCCTTTTGCTGACAAGGAGGGGGAGATCGTAGTCTTTACACCACGCCGCTGAGCTCTCCGTCTCTTTGCTGTGCTCTGGCTCGTCGTTGTGTGTGATCCGACCCCGCTACAGTGGGGTCATCCGCAGCTTTGTGAATGGGGTTTGAGCTGAATGTAGGCACACAGTTGTGAGTGTGTAAGGAGTACAGTAAGGGGCTGAGTACGCCGCCTTGTGGGGCACTGGTGTTGAGGATTATTGCAGCGGAGGTGCCACGTTACTGCTTACGGGTCAGGAAGTTGAGGATCCAGTTGCAGAGTGGGAGAGCAGAGTCCCAGGTCTCGGGCTCTGGAGATGAGGTGTGTTGGAACGATGGTGTTGAAGGCAGAACGAAAGTCAATCAATAGGAGCCTGATGTAGGTGCCCTTGTTATCCAGACGTTCCAGGGATGAGTGTAGATTAGATTCCCTACAGCATGGAAACAGACCCTTCGGTCCAACCCGACCATGCCGACCAGATCTCCCAACCCAATCTAGTCCCACCTACCAGCACCCTTCCTATTCATATCTTCATCCAGATGCCTTTTAAATGCTGTCATTGTACCAGCCTCCACCACTTCCTCTGGCAGCTCATTCCATACACGTACCACCCTCTGTGTGAAAAAGTTGCCCCTCAGGTCCCTTTCCCCTCTCACCCTAAACCTATGCCCCTCTAGTTCTGGGCTTCCACCACCCCCCAGAGAAAAGACTTTTTGCCTATTTATCCTATCCATGCCCCCTCATGGTTTTATAAACCTCTATAAGGTCACCCCTCAGCCTCCGACGCTCCAGGGAAAACAGCCCCAGCCTGTTCAGCCTCTCCCTGTAGCTCAAACCAACAACGTCCTTGTGAATCTTTTCTGAACCCTTTCAAGTTTCACAACATCCTTCCTAGAGCAGGGAGACCAGAATTGCACGCAATATTCCAACAGTGGCCTAACCAACATCCTGTACAGCCGTAACATGACCTCCCAACTTCTGTACTCAATACTCTGACCAATAAAGGAAAGCATACCAAAGTTGCCTCAGACCAGCGCAGTATGACTCTCTGTACCAGGTCCTCATGCCTTGGTTTCTCCTTGTAGGCTGGGAGGAGGAGCACCGACCTCTGGTCTGTGTACTGATGCCGGCTGAGGGGCAGAGATATTGGCGAGCTCCCTTGCTGTTCGTGCTCGTGACCCTGGGAGCGTTTTGGACCGTCCTAAGAGGACCCCCCTCGCAGTGGCAGCCCTTATCAAGCGATACAACAATTCCCTCAATCCCGGCGCCGGGAACGCCAGAGGCTAGAGCACTACCGGCTGGGCCGTGGGGGCTGACACACGGAAGCGAAGGCATTTGGCGGAGGACGGGGCAGAATATATTTACATGAAAGATTTAATCGGTGTGTAATAACGCAACATGAGCAGCCATGGAAACATGTATACCCACTAAAACTATCTTCTGCCTTCCTTTAAACAGCTACGGATGCTGATTTTAGCCGTGAGTATTTTGTTAGCTTCATTCTGAAACACTGACTTCCACTCGCTGATCCACGGCTGATGGCTTTCCTTACGCCTTTCCTTGTTTACTTTGGTTCACAGATCTACACCAATGAGGAAGACCCTCAGGTAACTTGCTCTCTTTAGCGTACTCACGGTGGGGTAAAACCAAACCTAGATTGAAAATCTGGCTCCACAAATTCACTTGAGCTTTCACTTTTGGTGTCCAGTGCTGCAATGTTTTCCAACTTCTTCCCTCGCACCTTCCTTTTAGACTTGACCTTCCCTTTCCTGGTCTTCTGTTCCTACTTTCATCCGTTCACTGCAATCCTTCTGTCTCTCCTCTCTACGTTTCCTGCTCTCACTCCTTTTTTGCATCCTCCTCTCCTTTCTGTTTGCACTTTTCATTTTGTCTCTCTCTGCAATTTCCCATCTTCCCCCTCTTCCCTTGTTGCTCGGTTCAGTCTCCTTCGCCCTTCCAATAAGATCATCTCCTGTTCAAATTGGGGCTCAAGCGTGCCCCCAGGTCTTCTACAAGGACCCTGTGAGGTGTTCCAGGCCTCAAGGAGTTTTCCCGCTCCAGGTACGGCAACGATGGGCACATCCACCTTGCTGCTACCACCAAACGTCCAGGCTCCGGGCCTACCAGAGCCAAGTGTTCCCTCTCCAGACACTGCCACTGCCAAGGTTCCAGGTTCTGGGCCTACCAGAGGCAGGAGTCCGCACTCCAGGCACCACTACCACAAAGAATCCAAACTCTGGGCCTACCACTGCCAGACGTTCCTGTTCTGGCAACCACTACTGCCAAGGATCCAGGCTTCGGGCCTACCAGAGCCAGGAGTCCCTGCTGCAGGCACCACCACTGCCTAAAGTCCAGGCTTCGGGCCTACCAGAGCCAGGAGTTCCTGCTCCAGGCACCACCACTGCCAAGAGTCCAGGCTCTGGGCCTACTAGAGCCAGGAGTTCCTACTCCAGGCACTTCCAATGCCAAGAATCCAGGCTTCAGGCCTACCAGAGACAGGAGTTCCTACTCCAGGCACTTCCAATGCCAAGAGTCCAGGCTTCGGGCCTACCAGAGACAGGAGTTCCTGTTTCAGGTACCCCCACTGACAAGAATCCAGACTGTGGGCCTATCAGAGTCAGGAGTCCCTACTCCAGGCACCGTCACTGCCAAGAGTCCAGGCTCCAGGGCTACCACAGCCAGGAGTCCCTGCCCTGGGCACTGAGGAATGCCAAGCCTCTGCCCCTCCGACACCTCTCCAGTCCTGAATGTGAAGAAAGAAAGGTAAAAGAAAAAAGGATAAAAAGGAGAGAGAGAGAGGAAAGGATGTCGCCGGCCTGGAACGAACAGGCTGAAAAGCCCGTACACTGCTAGTGCCGCCATCTTGAACTACCTTGCCTTTCTTCGTGCCTCAATTCACTCATCCGTACTTCAGTCCTCTGCTGTTCTGACCTGCGCAATTGTTCCTTTGTGTTCATAGAATTTAGGAACAGGAGGAGGCTGTTCAGCCCAATATATCTGATGGACCATTAAAACAGATCATGGCTGGTGATCCACCTAATGGGAGACCATTTCCCCCCATTATCACTACATTCCTTGGAGCAGCGCAGTTTGATCGAGATAAATAAGGTCCTGAGGGGCCTAGGCAGAGTGATGGGAAGGCACGGTTTCTATCGGTAGAGCGGTGCCGGGGGGGTGTGGATTTAAGGGAGAGCTAGAAGGCTTAGGGGAGAAATATCTTCACTCAGAGGGTGGTGGAAGTCTGAGTCTCACTGAGATGGAAACTCTTGTGATGATGTCGTTCCTTTAACAGGGTTATGCTGTCCTTATCTTCAGAGAGCAGTGATTCCGAAACCTCTCGGGTTTTAGGACCGGTTTGATTCCAGCTAACAGATATTGTCTCAGGCAAAAGGCTTTCCAGTTTAAAATAAAATTGCTTGTGCAGTGAAAGGGGAGTGGCCAGTGCCTCCATCTCACCTTTTCTCTGGCTTGGTTTGGTTTTTGCAGTCTGGCTGTTCACTGAAAGCAGTCACTTAGAGGCAGCTGGTCAATGTTGGTATAGACAAGGTAGACTGAGATAAGCTTTTTCCCAAGGTGAAGGATTCAATAGCGAGAGGTCACGTTTTCAAGCTGAGAGGTAAAAAAGTTCAAGGGTAATACACATGGCAAATACTTCACACAGAGGGTGGTGGGTACCTGGAACACAGAGGTGGTAGAGGTAGGCACGGGAGATTCATTACAGAGGCGACTGGGCAGATGTATGAGTAGGTGGGGAGCAGAGGGATACAGATGCTTAGGAGTTGGGCGACAGGTTTAGAGAGTGGATTTGAATCGGCTCAGGCTTGGAGGGCCGAAGGGCCTGTTCCTGGGCTGGAAATTTCCTTTGTTCTTTCTTTTTCTTTGAAACAGCGACGTGAAAGAAGGTGTTCCATGCTGAGTCCCTCTGTCATCTCTCTCTCTCTCTCGCCTGTGAGACCCCATATTTGATTGTACCTTTTTTTTGGCCAAGGGGTGTTTATGAGGATTGTTCGCAAGTATTTGGAACTGCATCATTAAGATGGGATAATTTGCTGGGTTTTCGGAGCAGTTAAGTTATTCTGTATTCTGCTCTCTTTTGTTTGTGTTTCATTCAGTAATCCTGGAAATAGATCCCGTTTGATCAGCTGCGTCCCTCCTGGAATACCCCGCGTTACACCTGCTTAAAACAACTGGCAAAGTTAGGGTCTGGGCAACTTTGTTGAAAGGTTCGAATGGGGTGTCTGGCCTGACTCTCCTAACATTGAAGCAGACTTGAGATATTCACTTGTGTTGCCATCGCCTCCAGAGTTATAGGCCAGCAATGCAATTGGTCCCGTCAGCTGGACACGATGGACCAAATGTCCTCCTTCTGTGCTCTAACCCGTTTGTGTAGAGCAGCTGGTGTGGCTGAACTGGTGGGGTGCCGGGGGAATATGGATACCATCCTTCAGTTGTTCCATACTCAGTGAGGGGAGCTTGATCGTCTATTGCTTACTGTTCAATTCTTCCATTTTAGACGATCACAGAATGTTACCAGTTTAAGTTCAAGTACCTGGCGAGCGGGCCCACCATGGACTTTGCAAGGTAGGCTTCCACGTCCAGACTTCTATCTCAGCGCTGTAGTGCCCTGTCCATGTCTGAGTGTATACTTATGTAATGGGGCATCATGTTGAGGTTGTACAGGACATGGGTGAGGCCTCTTCTGGAATACTGTGTCCAGTTCTGGCCGCCCTGTGACAGGAAGGATATTGTTAAGCGGGAGAGCGTTCAGAAGAGATTTACCAGGGACATTGCCGGGTATGGAAAGTTTCAGTGATGATGGTGGGCTAGGACGTTTTCTACTGGAAATGTAGGAGGTTGAGAGGTGACCTATAAAATACTGAGGGGTCTAGACAGAGTTAATGGTAACTGTCTTTTTCCTGGGATGGGGGGGATTTCAAGACTAGGGTGCACATTTTCAAGATGAGAGGAGAAAGATTTTAAAAAGACAGTTTTTTTACACAGAGAGTGGAATTGTTACAACACGGAGGTGAATTCCTCTGTTAGGTAAACCCAAACACCCAGCAAAGGTCGCCTTGCCTCGTAACCAGTTTAAAACAGACAACTCCCAAATCCCACGATTTAAAGAAAATAACATCAATTTATTTTTTAAACTCTAAAATAACAATTAAGTAACAATTCTAAGCCCCCCTTTCTCTTAACTGCCTACTATCTGCCTCCAACTCTATGACAATATGCTGTTCCAGTAAAACACTTATTAAAATTATATTGAATAATTTCAAAACCACACAGCCGCCCTCTTCCGACTGAAGATCTCCCTGGATTGTCTTCTTTCTTTATACTGCGAGTATGTTTCATATGGAAGGGTACCTTTGATAGAGAGTGTTTCCCAATTTGTTGGAGAGCAGGATGTTTGGGTGTTAATATCCTGGGGTATAATTGAACAGATGACAGTGCAAAGTGGCCAAGCAGAGGTGGATATCCAAGTTCGGTATCCATGGGGATGGCCTCAACCGGGACCTTGGGTTCTTCTCACACTGCAGGTGACCCCACTGTAAGATACACTCTCTCTCACACACACACACTCACACACTCACACACACACTCACACACACACTCACACACACACTCACCTACAGGCCCACACATTCACGCAGACCGTTTCTCATACATAAGCTGTCTCTCATATGCTCACACGTACACCCCCATCTCACAGACACACACTCACACAGACACACACACACAGACACACACACACACACCCATCACACCCACACACACTCACACACTCACACACTCACACACTCACACACTCACACACTCACACACACACACCCACAGACACTCTCACACACACACACACTGACACACACACTGACACACACACACACTCACACACACACCCACAGACACACACACACACACAGACACACACACACACCCACACACACACACACACACACACACAGACACACACACACACACCCACACCCACCCACACCCACCCACACACAGACACACACACACACACACACACACACACACTCTCACACACACACACAGACACACAGACACACACACACACCCATCACACAGACACACACACACAGACACACACACACACATACAGACACACACACACACCCCCATCACACACACACACCCATCACTCACTCTCACACACACACACACACACACACACACACACACACACACACACACACACCCTCTCACAGACTTATACTCCATTACACTCACACTCTCTCACGGACACTCACAGGCACCTGTGCACACCCTCTACGGGGTGAATATGTACATACCAAATCACATTTCAGTTTACTCAAAAACCGCATAAGTCCCCCGTAAGATTCTGTAAATCCCACTTTAGAAGTGGAATCAGTCTGACCCAACATTGGGGCACAGACAGACTTTAACCTCACACCTTCAGTGCTGCGATGGCACCTGTTGTTAAAGCTAACTTGAGAATGTAACTTTAAAAAGTTCAGGAATTTACAAATGAAGGAACCAAAACTAACATGATCATTCTAAAAGATGAAAGACTCAAGCTAAGTGTGTTCAATATTACATACAATGACACTGCAATCCTGTTGCTATAAATTCTATGTCTTATGATCCTGTTGCACAGCCATCTGATGATGGAGCAGCGCTTGGAAAGCTAGTCATAGAGTCATAGAGATATACAGCATGGAAACAACTCGCCCAAGCTGACCAGATATTCTAATCTCGTCCCATTTGCCAGCACTTGGCCCATCTCCCTCCAAACCCTTCCTATTCACATCCCCATGCAGATGCCTTTTAAATGTTGCAATTGTACCAGCCTCCACCACTTCCTCTGGCAGCTCATTCCACACACGTACCACCCCCTGTATGAAAAAGTTGCCCCTTAGGCCCCTTTTAAATCTTTCTCTCCTCACCTCAAACCTATGCCCTCTAGTTTTGGACTCCCCTACCTTGGGGAAAAGAACTTGACTACTCAACTTGTCTGTGCCCCTCGTGATTTTATACACCCCTCAGCCTCCGATGCTCCAGGGAAAACAGCCCCAGTTTATTCAGCCTCTCCCAAGAGGTCTCAGATAATAGTGTCCGATTAGTATCTCTGCAGCCTGGTGTTGATGATCAATGCGCCCACTTTGTCATAAAGATTGTTGTCTTCACCATCTTCCATTAGTGCCACAGTTGTATCAAAAAAGTGTTTGGACCTTTCCTCTCAACGTTTGAGATAGCTGGTGCTTCCAAGTAAACCTGTCGGACCTGGTGTTGTGTGATTTTTATTTTAACATGGTCCACTCCAGTATAACACCAGCATCCCCACAACATGACTCGCACTTAACCGTACAGCACACGCCTTCAACTTCATAACTCCCAGAGGAAGTGGTGGATGTGGCGACAGTCACAATGTTTAAAAGACATTTGGATCAGTACATGAATGGGAAAGGTTTGGAGGGATATGGGCCAGGAGTAGGCAGGTGTGGGCCTAGTTTAGTTTGGGATCATGTTCGGCATGGACTGGTCGGACCAAAGGGTCTGTTTCACTCTCTGACAGTATTGATACTACTGCTCCCTCAGGCATTCTGAGTCACTCAGGCAAACATGTCCTTTTTATATAGTGAGGAAGACACGTCTCCCTTTTCCACAGGGGGCACGTCCACATTTGTCCCCTTACGATACCCCTTTGTAGGCTCCCTCTCTTCCTCTTGACTTTCCATCTTATCATTGGCAAATATAGCTGCGATGCATATGGTCCTTGCATCCGTGCCATTGATTTACAAAAGTCCAACTTACAAATATGATCCCACACAAAGTTGTGTAAAATCCTGATAGTGTGGAAACAGACCATTCGGCCCATCGAGTCCACACCAGCCCCCCGAAGCATCCCATCCGGACCCACTCACCACCGCCCCACCATTTTCCACGGCTAACCTAGCCTAACCTGCACATCCCTGGGCACTACGGAACAATTTAGCATGGCCAATCCACCCTAACCTGTACATCCCTGGACACTACGGGACAATTTAGCATGGCCAATCCACCCTAACCTGCACATCCCTGGGGCACTATGTGACAATTTAGCATGGCCAATCCACCCTAACCTGCACATCCCTGGGGCACTATGGGACAATTTAGCATGGCCAATCCACCCTAACCTGCACATCCCTGGGCACTACGGGACAATTTAGCACGGCCAATCCACCCTAACCTGCACATCCCTGGGGCACTATGGGACAATTTAGCATGGCCAATCCACCCTAACCTGCACATCCCTGGGGCACTACGGGACAATTTAGCATGGCCAATCCACCCTAACCCGCACATCCCTGGGCACTATGGGACAATTTAGCATGGCCAATCCACCCTAACCTGCACATCCCTGGGCACTACGGGACAATTTAGCATGGCCAATCCACCCTAACCTGCACATCCCTGGGCACTACGGGACAATTTAGCACGGCCGAACCACCCTAACCTGCACATCCCTGGGGCACTATGGGACAATTTAGCATGGCCAATCCACCCTAACCTGCACATCCCTGGGCACTACGGGACAATTTAGCACGGCCGAACCACCCTAACCTGCACATCCCTGGGCACTATGGGACAATTTAGCATGGCCAATCCACCCTAACCTGCACATCCCTGGGCACTACGGGACAATTTAGCATGGCCGAACCACCCTAACCTGCACATCCCTGGGCACTATGGGACAATTTAGCATGGCCGATCCACCCTAACCTGCACATCCATGGACACTACGGGACAATTTAGCATGGCCAATCCATCCTAACCTGCACATCCGGCACTATGGGACAATTTATCATGGCCAATCCATCCTAACCTGCACATCCCTGGAAACTACGGGTCAACTTAGCATGGCCAATCCACCCTAACCTGCACATCCCTAGACACTATGGGACAATTTAGCATGGACAATCCATCCTAACCTGCACATCCCTAGACACTATGGGACAGTTTAGCATGGCCAATCCACCCTAACCTGCACATCCCTGGACACTATGGGACAATTTAGCATGGCCAATCCACCCTAACCTGCACATCCCTAGACACTATGGGACAGTTTAGCATGGCCAATCCACCCTAACCTGCACATCCCTGAGCACTATGGGACAATTTAGCATGGCCAATCCACCCTAACCTGCACATCCCTGGGCACTACGGGACAATTTAGCATGGCCAATCCAACCTAACCTGCACATCCCTGGGCACTATGGGACAATTTAGCATGGCCTGTCCACCCTAACCAGCACATCCCTGGGCACTATGGGACAATTTAGCATGGCCTGTCCACCCTAACCAGCACATCCCTGGGCACTATGGGACAATTTAGCATGGCCAACCCCCCCAACCTGTACATCTCTGGACACAACGGGGCAATATGGCATGGCCAATCCATCCTAACCTGCACATTCCTGGGCACTATGGGACAATTTAGCATGGCCAATCCACCCTAACCTGCCCATCCCTGGTTACTGTGGGACAAGTTAACATGGACTATCCCCGTAACCTGCACATCCCTGGGCACTACAGGGCAATTTAGCATAGCCAATCCACTCTAACCTGCACATCTTCGGACTGTGGGGGGAAGCCGGTGGGGTTGATTGGTGCAGGTGTTCCAGAGATGTTGTCTGAACTGCTCTGCGAGAAGGTGTCTGGGGTCTCCCCAGTGTAGAGGAAACTGCATTGGGAGCAACAGTGCCAGTAAGTGACATGTCTCCTCTACATTGAGGAGACCGGACGCCTTCTTGCAGAACGCTTCAGAGAAGATCTTCGGGACACCCGCACCAATCAACCCCTCCATCCCGTGGCCCAACATTTCAACTCCCCCTCCCACTCTGCCAAGGACACGCAGGTCCTGGGCCTCCTCCACCGCCGATCCCCCACCACCCGACACCTGGAGACAGAACGCCTCATCTTCTGCCTTGGGACAATTCAACCCCAGGGCGTCAATGTGGACTTCACCAGTTCCCTCATTTTCCCTCTTCCCACCTCACCGCAGTTCCAACCTTCCAGCTCAGCACCATCCTCATGATTTGTCTAACCAGTCAATCTTCCTTCCCACCTATCCGTTTCACCCTCCCCTCTGACCTATCACCTTTACCCCCACCTTCATCTACCTATTACCCTCTCAGCTACCTTCCCCAGCCCCCCCTTCCCATTTATCTCTCCACCCCTGAGGCTCCTTGCCTCATTCCCGATGAAGGGCTTTTGCCGGAAATGACGATTTTCCTGCTCCTCGGATGCTGCCTAACCAGCTGTGCTTTTCGAGCACCACTCTAATCTTGACTGTAATCTCCAGCATCTGCACTGCCCACTTCTGCCTTAAGTATTTTGTTATTCTGTTCGTCCTTTGAGACTTAATGAGTCTTGGTTGCTCGCCCAGCTGAGAGCTCAGACTTTCTCAGCTTCGAAGAACCACTTCAGGGTTCCTTCCAAACACTAGTGTAATCTATTTCTTAGCCTTTCAAAACTAACTCTTTTTCTCTTGGAGAAACTGTTTCGTACATGTAACTTCAAGCAGGGCCCTGTGAATTTGAAATAATAGCTTTCCAAACTACAGGTTTCCCTTAAACAAAAAAAACCTGACTCTTCAAACTTGTCCTCTTCAGTGTTTGCTCGAAAATCTCCCGATGCAAAGAACAGTCCGTTGTCCCCAGGACCATCTGACACTGGTTCAAAGAGGATTGTGGTCCCAGCAAATTAATAATTAAATGCAGACTAAAACCCACATGCCACTAGTTCCAAATCTAAACTCTGAGATAAATAATGCTTTATATACAACACATCTTAGATCACATACTCTACTAAACATAGCCTGCCAAGTAAAAAAGACACATTAATCCTTACTGTCTGCTTCCTATTAGCTTGTCAATTATATATTCCCCTGCATTACGCTGCCACTTCTTGCATCTTAATCTTTGATATTTTCAAATTCATTTGCAAATCCAAGTGCATTACATTCCCAGTTTCCTCTTTATCCAACGTTGCTTCCTAATTCCTCAAGCAAGACTAAACGATTACTTAAGCACAATTTCCCCTTCACAAAAACCACTAACTGTGAGGTGGATAAATGCGAATTCATCCACTTTGGTCACAAAAGCAGGAAGACCGATTATTCTCCGAAAGGTGGCAGCTTCGGAGAAGGTGAGTTGCAGTGAGACCTGGGTGCCATGGTGGAACAGTCGCTGAAGGTCGGCATGCAGCTGGCGAGGAGAGCTGCATGGCACGTTGGCATTCATCGCGAGGGGATTTGAATTTCGGAGTACTGTTGTCTTGCTGCAGTTAGACAGGGCCTCAGTGAGGCCACAGCTTGAGTATTATTGTGCAGTTTTAAAACTGAGGAAGGACAGTCTTGCTATTGAGGGAGTTGAGCGGAGGTTCCCCCACACTGGTTCCCAGGATGACAACACTGACATGTGGAGAAAGACTGGATTGACTGGGACTTGTACTCGCTGGAATTTAGAAGAATGAGGGGGATCTCATCGGAACATGTGAAATTCCTGACAGGACAGTATATGGCAGGAATGTTCCCGATGTTGGGGAGGTCCAGAACGAGGTGGGGGTGGGGGTTTGCAGTCTAAGACTAAGGGGCTAAGCCGTTCACAACTGAGGTGAGGAAGAATTCCTTCACTCGGAGAGTTGTGCACGTGTGGAATACTCTCCCAGAGGAAGCTGTCGGGGTCAGATACATTCAAGATGGGGAGGTGCCGGTGTTGGACTGGGGATGGACAAAGTTAAAAAGCACACAGCGCCAGGTGATATATTCAAGAGGGAGCCGGATGTGGCCCTTGCGGCCAAAGGGATGAAGGGGTCCAGAGAGAGAGGGCGGGAGTGGGATACTGAGATTGCATGATCAGCCACGGTCCAATTGAATGGTGGGGCAGCCTCAAAGGGCCGAATGGCCTGCTCCTGCTCCTATGTTTGACCCCACCTGATCACATTATGATTTACCCTCCTATACCCTCTGTAACAATGGACTCCAGTGACTTCCCGATGTCAGATGTTAGGCCCAGCTAACCTATAGTTTCCTGCTTTCGTCTCCCTTCTTCCTACAATGACGGTGTTCCGTTGACCCTCTTCCAATCAGTTGACTCCTGACTGCTGTCTGAAGCAGCCTTAGCTGGTTTATTCCGGAAGGTGACTCTAAGGGATTTGGGGATGGGCAGCTTAGGGTTTCTCCCAGCAATGCCCATGTCCTGTGAATGAATAAAAACCACTTGGGACTTCCCTGGTTTGCTTTTGGCTTAACCACTGTACATTGATGTTGAAGGGCGCAAATTCTAATAGCGTTGAGGGCAGGACTTTTCTGATTTAGCAGGAAACCTGCAGGTTCAGGGTGGCTGGAGGAGGCTCCCTCACTGTTGGAACTTCAGTGGTTTGGGCAGGCCAATTCAACCAGGGAGGAAAATACCATGTCTGCACAGGGTTATTTTGCAATCTAGCTTTGTCGATTCACCCCTACACACATACACACACACACAAGTACACACACGTGCACACACGCACACACATACTCTCTCTCACACACATACAGACACACATGCACACAGATACTCACACATATGCACAGACACACACACGCACACATACTTCTATATACATGCACACACATACACTCACAGACGCACACACCCTCATAAGCACACAAACTCTCTCACATTCTCGCATATGTACACGTGCATGCCCGCACACACATACTCACACACATGCTCACACAGACACATACACACATATGTACATGCTCTCTCACACGCATTCTCTCACACTCATGCACACACATGGCGCACACACACTTGCGCACATGCACACACACACAGACACACACACACCACTCTCTCACACATTCAGGCACATACTCATACACAGAGGCATACTCTCACACACACACTACCGCAGACACACACACACACATACATACTCTGACACACATGCACACACACTACCGCTAACACACACACACATACTCTGACACACACACACACACTACTGCAAACACACACACACATACTCTGATACACACACACACCCCCACACACACACTACCGCAAATACGCACACACATACTCTGATACACACACACCCCCACACACACTACCGCAAACACGCACACACACACTCTGACAGACACACACACACGCACACACTACCACAAACACACACACACATACTCTGACACACACACACCCACACACACACTACCGCAAACACACACACACAGACACACACACACCCACACACACACTACCGCAAACACACACACACATACTCTGACACACACACACCCACACACACACACACTACCGCAGACACACACACACGTATACTCTGACACACATGCACACACACTACCGCAAACACACATACTCTGACACACACACACGCACTGCATCGTTAACACAGTTTCCTCTCTAGACCATTATCCAACAAACTCTGACCCCGAGTCCCAGAAGGAGATGTCATGGACAAGTGAGCCTCAGAGCAGTCCAAGACATTGATTTTTAGTGGGGGGGGGGGGGGGGTACCTTAAAGGAGGAACAAGAGATGTGGAGAGGTTAAGGGAGGGGATTCCAGAATCTAGGGCCCCCAGGCATCCAAATGCACGGCTGAAAGTGCTGTAGTGACAGAAATCGCAGGTCCACCAGCCCAGAATGAAATGGTGCAAATAACTTGCATTCCTGATGTTGAAGATGCCAACCTTGTTTGGCACAACCCCCGTGCCCCCACCCCACCCCCTCTGAAAGGGTGTGTGTTGTAAATCTCACAGCCCTGCCTGCTTTGTGTGAGACTGTAATTTGCAACTCCAGTCAGTTTGCCAAACATGATTTCCTTTCCACCAGACCATGTTGACTCTGCCTGATTGCACTGAGTTTTTCTGAGGCCCCCCCCACCAATCTGAGATAGGGACGAAGAGAAGTGTTTCTGTCAGTGAGCCTGTGAAATCCTGCTCCCCAGCGAGTAGTGAAAGTTGGTTGTTGCATATTTCACAGGCTGACATGGATAGAATCAAAGGGTCCTGGGGCAATAGAGTCATAGTGTCATGTACAGAACAGAAACAGACCCTTTGGTCCAAGTCATCCATGCCAGCCAGATATCTAGTCGCATTTGCCAACATTTGGCCCATACCTCTCTAACCCCTTCCGATTCATGTCCCCATCCAGATGCCTTTTAAATGCTGTCATTGTACCAGCCTCAACCACTTCCTCTGGCAGCTCATTCCATACACGTACCACTCTCTGCGTGAAAAAGTTGCCCCTTAGGTCCCTTTTAAATCTCTCCACTTCACCCAAACCTATGCCCCTCTAGTTCTGGACACCCCCACCTCAGGGAAAAGACCTTGTCTTTTTACCCTATCCATGCCCCTCATGATTTTATAAACCTCTATAAGGTCACCCCTCAGCCTCCGACGCTCCAGGGAAAACGGCTTCAGCCTCTCCCTGTAGCTCAAACCCTCCAACATCCTTGTAAATCGTTTCTGAACCCTTTCAAGTTTCACAACCTCCCTCCTATCGCAGGGAGACCAGACTTGAACGCAGTATTCCAAAAGTGGCCCAACCAGGGGGAGAGTAACAGGAAAGTGGAGTTGTAGCCGTGGTCAGATGGTCTCGAAAAGCAGAGCAAGCCTTGAGAGGCCAAACAGCCTGCCACACTTTCACCATATCCCCGTGCGTGTGTTCCTTGCAGCAACAACAAGAAAATCAGCAGCACTGTCAGCTGTTCGGACACGAAGAAAACCAGCATCTTGCTGATTCGCAAGCTCTACGTCCTGATGCAGAGCCTGAGACCCCTCCCCAACAATATCTGCCTGAAAATGAAGCTGTCCTACTATGATGAAGGTAATGTACTGCGTCACTGTGTGTGCACGTTCACCCACCACCCCTCCCTGCCTTGCTGTGTTACGTGGGCAATGATAAAGCCCTCTCTTCTCTCGCCATCGCTATAGCGACGGTGCCCATCAACAGGAATGCAGTTTGTCTTTCCAGACTGGAGGCCTGTGACCAGCGGTGTGCCACAAGGATCGGTGCTGGGTCCACTGCTTTTCCTCATCAATATAAGTAGTTTGGATGTGAACCTTGGAGGTATGGTTAGTAAGTTTGCAGATTCAGGGTGCAGTGGGCAGTGAAGAAGGTTACGTCAGAGTACAAAGAGATCTAGATTTGATGGGCCGAGGAGTGGCAGATGGAGTTTAATTTAGTTAAATGTGAGGTGCTGGAAGGCAAATCTTAGCAGGACTTATACACTTAATGGTAAAGTCCTGGGGAGAGTTGCTGAACAAAGAGACCTTGGAGTGCAGGTTCATAGCTCCTTGAAAGTGGAGTCGCAGGTAGATAGGATAGTGAAGAAGGTGTTTGGTATGCTCTCCTTTATTGGTCAGAGTATTGAGTACAGGAGTTGGGAGGTCATGTTGTGGCTGTACAGGACATTGGTTCGGCCACTGTTGGAATATTGCATGCAATTCTGGTCTCCTTCCTATCGGAAAGATGTTGTGAAAGATGTTATGAATGATGTTTGGGCGGCACGGTGGCACAGTGGTTAGCACTGCTGCCTCACAGCACCAGAGACCCGGGTTCAATTCCCGCCTCAGGTGACTGCCTGTGTGGAGTTTGCATATTCTCCCCGTGTCTGCGTGGGTTTCCTCCGGGTGCTCCGGTTTCCTCCCACAGTCCAAAGATGTGCAGGTCAGGTGAATTGGCTATTCTAAATTGCCTGTAGTGTTAGGTAAGGGGTAAATGTAGGGGTATGGGTGGGTTGTGCTTCGGCGGGGCGGTGTGGACTTGTTGGGCCGAAGGGCCTGTTTCCACACTGTAAGTAATCTAATTGAAACTTGAAAGGGTTCAGAAAAGACTTACAAGGATGTTGCCAGGGCTGGAGGGTTTGAGCTACAAGGAGAGGCTGAACAGGCTGGGGCTGTTTTCTTTGGAGTGTTGAAGGCTTTATAATGGTTTATAAAATCATTAGGGGGCATGGATAGGGTAAATAGACAAGGTCTTTCCCATGGGGTGGGGGAGTCCAGAACTAGAGGGGCATAGGTTTAGGGTGAGAGGGGGAGGATATATTATGCACGCAGAGGGTGGTGCATAAATGGAACGTGCTGCCAGACGAAGTGGTGGAGGCTGGTACATTGCAACATTTAAAAACCTGAGGATGGGCATGTGAATAGGAAGGGTCTGGAGGGATATGGGCTGGGTGCTGACAGGTGGGACGAGGTTAATGTCGGATATCTGGGTCAGCATGGGCAAGTGGGACCAAAGGGTCTCTTTCTGTGCTGTCCGATTCTATGACTGTGATTCTAAGTGGATGTGATAATGATTCACCGGGATGATCAGCAGCAGCTCAGTGTAGATCATGGAGAATCGACTCAGCCTGCCAGCATTACTCTCTGTAGTACAGATGGTTGATTGAAGTGCTGTGCTCACAAGGCTTAGTTGGAAAACCCTTCAAGACTGGCGATTTCTACCACTGGCCACAGCATTGCGTCCATTTCATTTTAGGAAGGATGCGAAAGCAGTAGATTGCACGACGCGAGGGAGAGGTAAAGGTGGGGACAGAAGAGTCCATTCAGCCCCCTTTTGGCCTGTCCCACCATTCAGCCCATTGAGCCTGTTCCATCGTTCATGGCCGCCCCGTAGCCGAACTGCATGGACCCACCTTTCGGCTGTATTCCTTAATTCCCTGCGCTCAACAATGACGTGGAGGAGCCGATGCTGGACGGGGGTGGACAAAGCCAGAGGTCACGCGACACCAGGTTATAGTCCGACAGGTCGATTCGAAATTGCGAGCTTTCAGAAGACTGTTCCTTCCTCGGGTGAACTCACCTGACACAGGAGCAGCGCTCCGAAAGCTCGGAATTTCAAATAAAGCTGTCGGACTATAACCTGGTGTCCTGTCACTTCCAACAAAAAGGTTCCTCTCCCGGATTTAAAATTGACAACTGATCCAGCATCGACCACCTAGAATCCCTACGGTGTGGAAACAGGCGCTTCAGCCCAACAGGTCCACAACAGAGTAACCCACCCAGACCCATTCCCCTACCCTATATTTGCCCCTGACTAATGCACCTAACCTGCACATCCCTGGGCACTATGGGACAATTTAGCATGGCCAATCCACCCTAACCTGCATATCCCATAGTGCTCAGGGATGTGCAGGTTAGGGTGGATTGGCCATGCTAAATTGTCCCATAGTGCCCAGGGATGTGCAGGTTAGGGTGGATTGGCCGTGCTAAATTGTCCCATAGTGCCCCAGGGATGTGCAGGTTAGGGTGGATTGGCCATGCTAAATTGTCCCATAGTGCCCAGGGATGTGCAGGTTAGAGTGGATTGGCCATGCTAAATTGTCCCATAGTGCCCAGGGATGGGCAGGTTAGGGTGGATTGGCCATGTTAAATTGTCCCGTAGTGCCCAGGGATGTGCAGGTTAGGAACATTAGTCAGGGGTAAATATAGGGGAATGGGTCTGGTAGGGTTACTCTTTGGAGGGTTGGTCTGGACTTGTTGGGCCGAAGGGCCTGTTAACACACAGTAGAGATTATATCATTCTATAATTGACTCATTCAAATCAAGAGGAGGTTTCGATCAAGTGAGTAAGGCGAATCAGTTTCCATCGACTGAAAGAGACACAGGCTGAAGAGAGTCGGGGCTGGGGAAGGGAGGGGAGGGGAGGGGAGGGCAGGGCAGGGGAGGGGAGGGCAGGGGAGGGGAGGGCAGGGGAGGGCAGGGCAGGGGAGGGGAGGGCAGGGCAGGGCAGGGCAGGGGAGGGGAGGGCAGGGCAGGGCAGTGCAGGGGAGGGGAGGGGAGGGGAAGGTGGGACGATCGCTCACCCTCACCTGCTTGTGTTCCTTGTCCAGTGACTCCGCCAGACTACCAGCCTCCTGGCTTTAAGGAGGGCACCCTGGATAACATCATGTTCGAGGGGGAGCCCGTCTTCCTGAGCGTGGGTGAGGTGGTCACTCCCTTCCACGTCCTGCGGGTGAAGGTCACCACCGACAGCGATCGCATGGAGCAGCTTGACCGGGAGCTGCCGAAGGTGGAGGACAGCACCGCTGCCCGCACCGTGGAATCCGATCCAAATGAGCAAGTGGAAATTAATGTGAGGGGCTGTCCGGCTCTGTCGTTACCCTCCCCTCCGGGGAGTGAGGGGCGAGGGAAGGGGGTAGTGGGGAGCGATCCAGGCAAATAGCAGAGCAGCACTGAAGGAGGAGGCTGAATACACAGCTGGGAGAGAGGAACGGAAGAGAAGGATCATCAGTTCATTGGGACAGGAAGAGGCCATTTGGCCCCTAGACCCATGTGATAGGTGAAAGGGACCCCGTTAGAAGTGATAGTATGGAGCCAGCAGTGTCTGAGATGAGCTAATGTTCGTCATGTATTGTGTTCAATTCTGGTTCCCACATTGCAGGCAGGATGTGGAGGCTTTGGAGAGGGTGCTGAAGAGCTTTACCAGGATGCTGCCTGGATTAGAGGGCACCTGCTAGAAGGAAAGGCTGGAAAAATTCAGGTTGCTTTCTCTGGCCGGGGTGGGGGTGGCGGCGGGGGGGGGATGGGGAGTGTAGGGAGAGTCGATAGAAGTCTGTAAAATTATGCTTGGATAAGGTTGACAGAATACCTTTCCCAGAGCTGAAATGACTAATACCAGGGGCATGCATTTAAAGTGGGAGGGGGAAAGTTCCAAGGAGATGCAAGGGCCAGTTTTGTTTTTTACACAGAGAGTGACAGGTGTCTGGAAGGCGGTGCGAGGGGTGGTGGTGGGTGTAGGCACAATTGGAGCGATCAAGGGGTTTTTAGATCAGTACATAGATTGGCAAGGAATGTACGCACACAAGAGGGGTCGTTTAAGGGACTTTTGGATAAGCCCATCAATTTGCAAGAAATGGAGGGATATGGACCGAGGGAAGGCAGGAGGGATTAGTTTAATTTGAGTGGGAGTGAGTCCCCCATTCTCCCCTCACTCCCCGTGGGAGCGAGACCCCCCATTCTCCCCCCCCTCCCCACTCCCCATGGGAGCGAGACCCCCCATTCTCCCCCCCCTCCCCACTCCCCGTGGGAGCGAGACCCCCCATTCTCCCCCCCCTCCCCACTCCCTGTGGGAGTGAGACCCCCATTCTCCCCTCACTCCCCGTGGGAGTGAGTCCCCCATTCTCCCCCCCACTCCCCGTGGGAGTGAGTCCCCCATTCTCCCCCCCCCACTCCCCGAGGGAGCGAGTCCCCCATTCTCCCCCCCCACTCCCCGTGGGATCGAGACCCCCATTCTCCCCCCCACTCTCCGTGGGAGCGAGTCCCCCATTCTCCACCCCCCCCACCCCCACTCCCCGTGGGAGTGAGACCCCCATTCTCCCCTCACACCCCGTGGGAGTGAGTCCCCCATTCTCCCCCCACTCCCCGTGGGAGTGAGTCCCCCATTCTCCCCCCCACTCCCCGTGGGAACAAGTTCCCCCAGCGTCTCCCATCACCCTTGGGAGCATGTTCTCAAATCTGCCTACTTCCCATTGGAGCACCCGGAGGAATCCCTCACAGACACCTGGGGGGGCGTGGGGGGGGGACATCGTGCAAACCCCACACAGATGGTGACCCGAGGGTGGGATCGAACCCAGGTCCGTGGCGCCGTGGGGCAGCAGTGCTAACCACTGAGCCACCGTAATCGTTAATGTTTGATGTCGTGTTTTGAGGTTATTCAACCGCGCCGTGCACCTCGCTCGGATGTGGCCGTTCTCTCCATTTAACACCGTTCCTCTTCTGTCGCGATCACAGGACTGTTTGCCAGCGGAAAGCCCGACCACCTCCCCGGTGATTGTTCCCGCAAACGAGAACGCTGAAGCGCAAACCGCAGGTGCGTCCGCGTCCCTGAGCGAGCGGCGAGGTTCAATTGTATACGTCCCTCCCCACCCCCCTGTGCAGTGATTACTCCGACACTTTCTCGCTGTGTTTGCAGAGGCAAGGGACGAGCCCGAGGCTGAGGAGACGCTGGACAAGCCAAGCCCCGGGAATACCAGCCCTGCTTCGGCGGTAAGTGTCGTTCCTTCCGGACCCAAGGGGAGGAACACTCTCTTTGCCCTCCTGTTCCTGCTCTCCTACCTGCTCCTCTTCTCTGTGACCGCTGCTTGAGCATAGTTAGTGACACCACTGTCAGCTCCTCCGTCCTGGCTTCACGAAGCCCGGTGCAGTCGAAATGCCTCATGACACAGAATCAAGAGTCAGTGAGGCCCCGTCCCTTACTTTGCACCGCATCTGATGAGGGTCCCATGTGGAGTTTGCACATGCTCCCCGTCTCTGTGTGGGTTTGCAAGAGAACAGAATGGAATATCCTTTCCTGTCATGTGTAGTCAAGTACAGGAGGACATTGAAAGGTTTGCCCCTAATGGCGTCGTCTTAGCTACAAGTACCTCAGAGCAAATCCTGGATATAAAAGGGGAATACAAGAACCATTACGTACAGTGTCTAAGAAGTAACGTAGATGTGAGATAGTTAGAACATAGTTACAAGGACTGACGATGCGATGTAGTAAAGAATTTCAGATTTCTATTACATTGCAGCAGCTTAGCAAATGCGTGCTGTGATCACACACTGCTCCAAGCCTCCAGTCCACTCCGTCAGACACTCAGCTGCACCATGGGAAGATGCGCTGCTCCAGGACTCGCTTTTCCTATCTCGGATCTCCGGGACTCATGGCCAATCCACCCGAACCTGCACATCCCTGGGGCACTATGGGACAATTTAGCATGACCAATCCACCCTAACCTGCACATCCCTGGGCACTATGGGACAATTTAGCATGGCCAATCCACCCTAACCTGCACATCCCTGGGCACTATGGGACAATTTAGCATGGTCAATCCACCCTAACCTGCACATCCCTGGACACTATGGGACAATTTAGCATGGCCAATCCACCCTAACCTGTACATCCCTGGGCACTATAGGACAATTTAGCATGGCCAATCCACCCTAACCTGCACATCCCTGGGCACTATGGGACAATTTAGCATGGCCAATGCACCCTAACCTGCACATCCCTGGGGCACTATGGGACAATTTAGCATGGCCAATCCACCCTAACCTGCACATCCCTGGACACTATGGGACAATTTAGCATGGCCAATCCACCCTAACCTGTACATCCCTGGGCACTATAGGACAATTTAGCATGGCCAATCCACCCTAACCTGCACATCCCTGGGCACTATGCGACAATTTAGCATGGCCAATGCACCCTAACCTGCACATCCCTGGGGCACTATGGGACAATTTAGCATGGCCAATCCACCCTAACCTGCACATCCCTGGACACTACGGGACAATTTAGCATGGCCAATCCACCCTAACCTGTACATCCCTGGGCACTATGGGACAATTTAGCATGGCCAATCCACCCTAACCTGCACATCCCTGGACACTATGGGACAATTTAGCATGGCCAATCCACCCTAACCTGTACATCCCTGGGCACTATAGGACAATTTAGCATGGTCAATCCACCCTAACCTGCACATCCCTGGACACTATGGGACAATTTAGCATGGCCAATCCACCCTAACCTGCACATCCCTGGGCACTATGGGACAATTTAGCATGGCCAATCCACCCTAACCTGCACATCCCTGGGCACTATGGGACAATTTAGCATGGCCAATCCACCCTAACCTGCACATCCCTGGGCACTATGGGACAATTTAGCATGGCCAATCCACCCTAACCTGTACAACCCTGGACACTATGGGACAGTTTAGCATGGCCAATCCACCCTAACCTGTACAACCCTGGACACTATGGGACAGTTTAGCATGGCCATTCCACCCTCTCCTGCACATCTTTGGAAATCCACCCAGACACGGGGCGTGAGACGGTGTAAACACCACTCAGTCAGGCCTCCCCGGTGTAATTGAACTTTGGGATTGTACGACACTGGATATGGTTAACTAACAGGGAGACATATGTGATTGTATTGTTTAAACAAGTGCTTATATCACCACCCTTGCAAATCAGCAAACAAATAGATGGGAGTGTAACAGTCTGTGCTTCCCTGTTGCAAGAGTTGATAAGTAGCAGGTATAAAATATCGTGTTGTGCTAAGTTCTTGGATGGAGTTAATGTCATTGCCAATTCTTCTGTTTTTGTTTTGTAACTGTGGGGTAAGCGTGAAGCATGCTTTGGTTAAAGCCTCATAGTTAGACCAATCAAGTCACATCGAGTCGTACAGCACTGACCCAGACCCTTCGGTCCAACCTGTCCATCATCTCAAATTAAACTAGTCCTACACCTGCCCTGCTCCTGGCCCATATCCCTCCAAAATGTTCCTGTTCATGTAATTATCCGAACATTATAAATTGCCTGTAGTGTTAGGTAAGGGGTAAATGTAGGGGTATGGGTGGGTTGTGCTTCGGCGGTGCGGTGTGGACTTGTTGGGCCGAAGGGCCTGTTTCCACACTGTAAGTAATCTAATCTTTTATAACTGTCCCCCCGTCCTGCTCTTTTCACACTCTGTGTGAAAATTTTGCCCCTTACTCTTGAAATGCCCCCCCCATCCTTGGGAAACCACAACTCCCTGTTAACCCTCTTGACATCTCTCATTATTTTATAAACTTCAAATAACGTCGCCTCGCAACCTCCAATACTCCAGTGGAAGAAAAGTTCCAACCTTTCTTTATAACTCAAACCATCCAGTCCGGGCAACATCTCTTCTGAGCCCTCTCCAGTTTAACAATCTCCTTCCTATAACAGAGTGACCAGAAGTGGCCTCAGTGATATCCTGTACAACCTCAACATGACCTGCCAACCCCTCTCCTCAAAGGGCCTGAGCAGTGAAGGCTAGCGTGCTCAGTGTCTTTTTCACTCAAACCCTCCAGTCCTGGCAACATCCTGGTAATGATCTTCTCAACCCTCTCCTGTAACAGGCTGACTAGAACTGAACACATTCTCCAGACGAGGCCTCACCAATGTCCTGTACAACCCCAACATGACCTTCCAGCTCCTACACTCCAAGGCCTGCGCGATGAAGGCAAGCGTGCCAAACACCTTCTTAACCACCTCCCCCCCCCCCACTTCTATATGTGACACAAACTTCAAAGGATTATGTAACTGCACCCCTCGGTCCCTCTGTTCTACAACACTACCCAGAACTTTACCATTAATTGGATATCTGGAACACAATGCATTTAAATGAGATAAAAGTTCGGGTCTGGGCTGCTTCCTTGTTGGGGTGGAGGGTGGGTTTGGTCCGTTACAGTTAAGGGCACTCTTGTATTAATTGGGCCCGTACAAAAAGTTCATAGTTTATTGAAGCTGGAGTCACAGGTAGACAGGATGGTGCAGAAGCCGTTTGGCGTTCTTGTCCCTATTGGTCAGAGCGTTGCACACAGGAGACAGTGAGAACCGCAGATGCTGGAGTATCAGAGTCGAGAGTATGACGCTGGAAAAGCACAGAGCCAGTCAGGCAGCCTCTGAGGAGCAATGTTTCGATCGTCAGCTGTTTGTCGGGAAGTCGGTGACTTCATCTGAGTAAAAGTGTTGGGTGGTCACCTTGTGCCTGTACAGGACATTGGTTCGGCTACTTATGGAAAACTGCGTTCAGTTCTGCACAAAAGATGTTGTTGAACTTGAAACGGTTCAGGAAAGATGTTGCCAGGGTTGGACGGTTCAAACTGTAGGGAGAGCTGGGGCTATTCTACCTGGAATGTTACGCAAGAGCACGATCATCAGTTCGGAATCAGTTTTATGTATTGCTGCACACTTTGTGTAAATATTACGTGCAGTTTCTTTGACTTTGTACAACTTTCTCTCTCTCTCTCATTTGAGGTGATACTTTAAAAGAATTCAAAATGTCTCTGCTTTTGCCGGTGTTGGCAGATGGAGAATTTGGTGAACCAGACCTCGGATATGAAATTATCGGGGAGGAGAACCCGGAGCGGGAGGCTGTTCGAAATCAAGTCGGTGAGTGTCTGAAGGACCGTGCCTCAGAAGGTTTCCAAAACTCAGCTGCTGGGTGTTGGCATGATGGGTGATGCCAGCATTTGTTGCCCATCCTTGATCACGCCTTGAGAACGGGGTGGTGAGCCGTCCTCTTGAGGTACCGCGGTCTGAGTGAATAAGGCCATCCGTGACGCTGCTAAAGAGGGGGAGTTGTGTGTGTGTGTGTGTGTCAGAGAGAGTGTGTGTGAGAGAGTGAGTGTGTGAGTCTGTGTGTGTGAGAAAGTGTAAGAGAGAGTGAGAGAGTGTGTGTGTTGTGTGTGTGTGCTGCATGGGTAAGTGTGTGTGTGAGAGAAAGTGAGTAAGTGTGTGTATAAGCGACAGACTGAGAGAGTATGTGTGTGTGTGAGAGAGAGAGTGTATGTGCATGTGAGAGTGTGTATGAGACAGTGTGTGCACGCGTGCGTGTGTGTGAGAGAGAGTATGTATGTGTGTGTGTGTTGTGTGTGTAAGAGAGAGAGTGTGTGAGAGTGTGTGTGTGTGTTTGCACGTGAGTATGTGTATGAGAGAAAGTGTGAGTGAGTGTATGTGTGTGTAAGAGAGAGACTGAGTGTGAGAGAATGTGTGTATCTGTGAGAGTGTGAGAGAGAGTGCACTTGTGTGTGTGAGAGAGAGTGTGTGAGAGAGATTGAGTGAGTTTGTGTCTGTGTGTTGGTCAGTGTGTGTGAGAGTGTGTTTGTGAGAATGTGTGTGAGAGAGAGAGTGAGTTTGTGTGTGAGTGAGTGTGTGTGTGTGTGTATGAGAGAGGGTGGGGGCTCAGAGGGGAACTTGCAGAGGGTAGTGATTCTGTATGCCTGCTGCTATTGAGTTCACAGATGGTAGCGATTGTGGCTTTGGAAGGTGCTGTCAGAGGACCCTTGGTGAGTTACACAGTCATACAGCATGAAACAGACCCTTCGGCCCAACCTATCCATGCCGACCACATATCCTAAATTAATCCTGTCCCATTTGTCAATACTTGGCCCATATTCCCTCCAAACCTCTTCCTATCCATGTCCCCATCCAGACGCCTTTTCAATGTTGTCATTGTACCAGCCTCCACCACTTCCTCTGGCAGCTCATTCCATACACGTACCACCCTCTGTGTGAAAAAGTTGTCCCTCAGGTCCCTTTCCCCTCTCACCCTAAACCTATGCCCTCTAGTTCTGGACTCCCCCACCCCAGGGGAAAAGACCTTGTCTATTTACCCTATCCATGCCCCTCATAATTTTGTAAACCTCTATAAAGTCACCCCTCAGCCTCCGACGCTCCAGGGAAAACAGCCCCAGCCTATTCAGCCTCTCCCTGTAGCTCAAACCCTGGCAAGATCTTTTCTGCACCATTTCAAGTTTCATAACATCCCTCCTGCAGCCCGGAGACCAGAATTGTACACAGTATTCCAAATGCGGCTAAACCAATAGGAGTCATCTCAACTCGAAATGCTAGCTTCCTTTCTCTCCAGTTCTGTGATCTCCAGCACTTTATGTTTTCTGTGACCTAACCAATGTCTTGTACAGCTGCAACATGTGCAGGTTTGGGTGGATTGGCCATGCTACATTGTCCCGTAGTGCTCAGGGATGTGCAGGTTAGGGTGGATTGGCCATGCTACATTGCCCCATAGTGCCCAGGAATGTGCAGGTTAGGGTGGACTGGCCATGCTAAATTGTCCTGTAGTGCCCAGGGATGTGCAGGTTAGGGTGGATTGGCCATGCTACATTGCCCCATAGTGCCCAGGGATGTGCAGGTTAGGGTGGATTTGCCATGCTAAATTGTCCCATAGTGCCCAGGGATGTGCAGGTTCGGGTGGATTGGCCATGCTAAATTGTCCTGTAGTGCCCAGGGATGTGCAGGTTAGGGTGGTTTGGCCATGCTAAATTGTCCCATAGTGTCCAGGGATGTGCAGGTTAGGGTGGATTAGCCATGCGAAATTGTCCCGTAGTGTCCAGGGATGTGCAGGTTAGGGTGGATTGGCCATGCTAAATTGTCCCGTAGTGCCCTGGGATGTGCAGTTTAGGGTGGATTGGCCATGCTAAATTGTCCCGTAGTGCCCAGGGATGTGCAGTTTAGGGTGGATTGGCCATGCTAAATTGTCCCATAGTGCCCAGGGATGTGCAGGTTAGGGTGGATTGGCCATGCTAAATTGTCCCATAGTGCCCCAGGGATGTGCAGGTTAGAGTGGATTGGCCGTGCTAAATTGTCCCATAGTGCCCCAGGGATGTGCAGGTTAGGGTGGATTGGCCATGCTAAATTGTCCCGTAGTGCCCAGGGATGTGCAGGTTAGGGTGGATTAGTGAGGGGTAAAGATTTTGTCAGAGAAATGATCTGGGTGGGTTACTTTTCGGAGGGTCGGTGTGGACCTGTAGTGCCGAAGGGCCTTTTTCCACACCGTAGGGATTGTATGGTTCTCCGACCGTTTCCGCGGTAACCCGCTTTTCTGATTCAGTTGAAGGAGAGTGCAGCCCTGGCGGGTAGCGAAGACAAGAACCGGTGCGAGGGGTCCCAGAGAAAGGCGGCTGGCAAGAAGAGAAGCTGCTCAGAACCCGATAAACCGGTGAGTTTGTTTTTTAAATTATTTTTTATTGACAGGATGAGGGGTTTGCTGACTCAGCCAGCAGTTATTGCCCCGGAGTCAGCCATGTTGTTGTGGGTCGAGAGTCACATGAGGATGGCAGATTCCTTCCTCCAAAGGGGTTGTTGGTGAAGCACATGGGCTTTTCTGACAATTGCTATTCGAGTCTGACTTCCAGGCTTGAGTGAGTTCAGATTACGCTGTGTGCCGCAGTGGGATTTGAACCTGGCTCCCCAGGACAGCGACAGCCGAGTGATAACCCCGCTGGGCCGTTGCCTGCCTGGAGGAGCTGCTTTGTTCGCATGGGGCTTCAGGGAGCTGCTCTCTGGCTCTGACTGGACCTGCTTCCAGTGGCATGGGAACGTCGATTATCCGGATTATCTGAACGTGATCGCAAGGCCCCGATGCTCAACTGGACTGTGTTATCCGGCATTCGATGATCCGAACCTTTGATTATCCGAAGATTCGATGATCCGAACATTCAATGATCTGAACATTCGATGTTCCGAATCTTCGATGATCCGAACCTTCGATTATCTGAACATTCGATGATCTGAACATTCAATGCTCCGAACATTCGATGATCCGAACAATCGATTATCCGAACAATCGATTATCCGAACAATCGATGATCCGAACATTCAATGATCTGAAGATTCGATGATCCGAACCTTCAATGATCCGAACTTTCGATGATCCGAACCTTCGATGATCCGAACCTTCGATGATCCGAACCTTCGATGATCCGAACCTTCGATGATCCGAAGATTCGATGATCCGAACCTTCGATGATCCGAACCTTCGATTATCCGAACAGTCAATGATCTGGACAAAATATACCCGTGTTTGTGTCGTTCGGACAATTGAGGTTCCTCTGTGAGGTCCCCCAGCCTCACCCGTGATCTCCTGCTCCGTTTCACTCCCTCCTATTGGAATTCCGGCTCCGACTCGCCTCTCAGGAGAAGGAGACAGCAGCGGCGACCCCGTTGGTCCCGCCCTGGATTGTGCAGCCTTTCCTGTTTTCTTTTTCTTGGTGGAAAGGGGGAGTGCTGCTTGCGGTCACCGGGTGAGTGGGGGGAGTTGGTGCCACCTGGCGAAAGGGTGCTTCCATCCCAGGCTTCTATCGGGTCCGTTTCCTTCCGGCGTGCGGAACGCGGCCCGCATCCCTCGGCCTGCCCTGACCACCCACACAGACCCCCCACCACTGTCCCCTCCAGGAGCTGCTCGTCGCTGGCTTCCCAGGGGCCAGGGCCACAGCGGTGGGTTTGAATCTGCAGCCGCAGCCTCTTCTACCTCCCTCCCCACCACTCCCCCCCCCCCCCCCCCCCCCCCCCTTCCCTGCACATCCCTGGGGCACTACGGGACAATTTAGCATGGCCAATCCACCCTAACCTGCACATCCCTGGGCACTACGGGACAATTTAGCATGGGCCAATCCACCCTAACCTGCACATCCCTGGGCACTATGGGACAATTTAGCATGGCCAATCCACCCTAACCTGCACATCCCTGGGGCACTATGGGACAATTTAGCATGGGCCAATCCACCCTAACCTGCACATCCCTGGGCACTATGGGACAATTTAGCATGGCCAATCCACCCTAACCTGCACATCCCTGGACACTATGGGACAATTTAGCATGGCCAATCCACCCTAACCTGTACATCCCTGGGCACTATGGGACAATTTAGCATGGCCAATCCACCCTAACCTGTACATCCCTGGGCACTATGGGACAATTTAGCATGGCCAATCCACCCTAACCTGCACATCCCTGGGCACTATGGGACAATTTTGCATGGCCAATCCACCCTAACCTGCACATCCCTGGGCACTATGGGACAATTTAGCATGGCCAATCCACCCTAACCTGCACATCCCTGGGGCACTATGGGACAATTTAGCATGGCCAATCCACCCTAACCTGCACATCCCTGGACACTATGGGACAATTTAGCATGGCCAATCCACCCTAACCTGCACATCCCTGGATACTACGGGACAATTTAGCATGGCCAATCCACCCTAACCTGCACATCCCTGGGCACTATGGGACAATTTAGCATGACCAATCCACCCTAACCTGCACATCCCTGGACACTATGGGACAATTTAGCATGACCAATCCACCCTAACCTGCACATCCCTGGGCACTACGGGACAATTTCCCATGGCCAATCCACCCTAACCTGCACATCCCTGGGCACTATGGGACAATTTAGCATGGCCAATCCACCCTAACCTGCACATCCCTGGGCACTACGGGACAATTTCCCATGGCCAATCCACCCTAACCTGCACATCCCTGGGCACTATGGGACAATTTAGCAAGGCCAATCCACCCTAACCTGCACACCCCTGGACACTACGGGACAATTTAGCATGGCCAATCCACCCTAACCTGCACATCCCTGGGGCACTATGGGACAATTTAGCATGGCCAATCCACCCTAACCTGCACATCCCTGGGCACTATGGGACAATTTAGCATGGCCAATCCACCCTAACCTGCACATCCCTGGGGCACTACGGGACAATTTAGCATGGCCAATCCACCCTAACCTGCACATCCCTGGGCACTATGGGACAATTTAGCATGGCCAATCCACCCTAACCTGCACATCCCTGGGGCACTACGGGACAATTTAGCATGGCCAATCCACCCTAACCTGCACATCCCTGGGCACTATGGGACAATTTAGCATGGCCAATCCACCCTAACCTGCACATCCCTGGGCACTATGGGACAATTTAGCATGGCCAATCCACCCTAACCTGCACACCCTTGGACTGTGGGAGGAAACCGGAGTATCCGGAGGACACCCACGCAGATACAGGGAGGGGAGAATGTGCAAACCCCACACAGACAGTCGAGCTAAGGCTGGGATCGAACCTGGTTCCCTGGCGCCGTGAGGCAGCGGTGCTAACCACGGAGCCCCCGCAGATGATCGTATCCTGGGGGAGTTGGTAAGGCCCCCGTTCTGATCCGCACCCCGTCGATGTAGGTTGGGGGTTGTGGGGGCAGCGCCTCGAATCCTCTCTAACGCTCCTCCGTTTCCCCCCCCCCTCCCCCACTAGGTTTTCCAGTTTGAGGTCCCTTGCAGCCAGGACGAAGTCTCCACCCGGAAACGCAAGAAGTTCAGCGAGCCAAAGGAGCGATTCCGTTGAGGGCGATGAGTCTCAGGCCTGTGCGGTGACCAGGCTTTGGTGCATCCCCTCGCCGCTCACCACCCGTCTTTCAGCACGGTTTCTCCTTTTCTGAGCCCGACAAACAGAAGCCCCTTTTGAGAGATTTCGTCTTCTCTGGTCCTGGAGCTCCCTCCCTGAGATCATACGGACATTCGGGTCCTGGAAGTGGGCAACCCCCCGCCCACGCCAGACCCTGATGCCCAGTGTCCTGGAGGGCCCCCTCACGAGGCGCTGCCTGAGCCCAGACTTTTCGGAGGTCGTCCAGCCGCTTCCCCTCCCTGCTGACCCTGTTCACATCCATCGTGGGAAAGGTCACCATCTTCCCACCTTTGTCCTTTCATTATTTTCCAGTAGAATTGAGTGCCACGGGACAGACCCATTGTCATATGGTGAACTTGACGGGAATGATGGCACAGAATGTTGGACACTGACACACACACACACTCTCACACACACTCTCACACACACTCGCTCTCACACAGACACACACACACACACACAGATACACACACAGACATACACACAAAAATATACACTCACACACACACACTAACACTGACACACACACACCCACTCACACACACTCGCTCTCACACAGACACACACACACACACACACAGATACACACACAGACATACACACAAAAACATACACTCACACATACACACTAACACTGACAAACACACAGACACACACACACACCCACCCACTCTCACTCTCACACAGACACACACACACACAAACACGCACAGACACACACAAAAACACACACACACACTCACAGACATACTCACACTCATACAAACCCACACACAAACACACACATTCACACTGACACACACTCACATATACACACACTCACACTCACTCACACAGACACACACACACTCACACTGTGGTATGTGTGTGGGGTGTGTGTGTGTATGTGTGTGTGGTGTGTGTGTGTGTTACGTGTGTGGGTGAGAGTGTGTGTGTGAGAGTGTGTGTGTGATGCGTGTGTGTCTGGTGTGTGTGGGGTGTGTGTGTGTGTGGTGTGTGTGTGGTGTGTGTGTGAGTGTGTGTGTGGTGTGTGTGGTGCATGTGTGAGAGTGTGTGTGTGAGTGTGTATGTATATGTGTGTGAGAGCATGTGAGAGTGTGTGTTTACGTGTGTGTATACATGTGTGAAAGAATGTGTTTGAGAGTGTGTGTGTTACGTGTGTGGGTGTGAGTGTGTGCGAGAGTGTGTGTGGTGTGTGTGTGTGAGTGTGTGGGGTGTGTGTGTGTGAGAATGTGTGTGTGTGGTGTGTGTGTGTGAGAGAGTGTGTGTGGTGCGTGTGTGAGTGTGTATGTACATGTGTGTGAGAGCATGTGAGAGTGTGTTTACGTGTGTGTATACATGTGTGAGAGAATGTGTTTGAGAGTGTGTGTGTGTTACGTGTGTGGGTGTGAGTGTGTGCGAGAGTGTGTGTGGTGTGTGTGTGTGAGTGTGTGGGGTGTGTGTGTGGTGTGTGTGTGAGAGAGTGTGTGTGGTGTGTGTGTGTGAGAGAGTGTGTGTGGTGCGTGTGTGAGTGTGTAGGTACATGTGTTTGAGTGTGTTTACGTGTGTGTACATGTGTGAGAGAATGTGTTTGAGAGTGTGTGTGTGTTACGTGTGTGGGTGTGAGTGTGTGTGTGAGTGTGGGTGTGTGTATGTGGTGCGTGTGTGTGGGGTGTGTGTGAGTGTGTATGTGGTGCGTGTGTGTGGGGTGTGTGTGTTGTGTGTGGGGTGTGTGTGTGTATGTGTGTGTCTGGTGTGTGTGTGCGAGAGTGTGTGTGTGGTGTGTGTGTGTGAGAGTGTGTGGGGTGCGTGCGTGTGTGTGAGAATGTGTGTGTGTGAGAGAGTGTGTGGGGTGTGTGTGTGAGAGAGAGTGTCTGTGATGTGTGTGTGAGTGTGTATGGGGTGTGTGTGTGAGAGAGTGTGTGGTGTGTGTGTGTGAGAGTGTGTGGGGTGTGTGGTGTGTGTGTGGTGCATGTGTGAGAGTGTGTGTACATGTGTGAGAGCATGTGAGAGTGTGTGTTTATGTGTGTGTGTACATGTGTGAAAGAATGTGTTTGAGAGTGTGTGTGTGTTACGTGTGTGAGAGTGTGTGTGTGGGTGGTGTGTGTGGGGTGTGTGTATGTGGTGTGTGTGTGGTGCGTGTGTGTGTGGTGTGTGTGAGACAGTGTGTGGGGTGAGTGTGTGTGGTGTGTGTGGGGGGTATGTGTGTGTGTGAGAGTGTGTGTGTGGTGTGTGTGTGAGAGGGTGTGTGTGTGAGAGAGTGTGTGCGGTGCGTGTGTGTGGTGTGTGTGTGTGGTGCGTGTGTGTGTCTGGTGTGTGTGTGGTGTGTGGGGTGTGTGTGTGTGTGTGTGGTGTGTGTGTGAGAGTGTGTGTTTTGTGTGTGTGTGTGAGAGTGTGTGAGAGAGAGAGTGTGTGTGGTGTGAGTGTGGTGCATGTGTGAGAGTGTGTGTGTACTGTGTGTGAGAGCGTGTGTTTAAGTGTGTGTGTACATGTGTGAGAGAATGTGTTCGAGAGTGTCTGTGTGTGTTACGTGTGTGGGTGTGAGTGTGTGTGTGTGAGAGTGTGTGTGTGATGCGTGTGGTGTGTGTGTATGGTGTGTGTTGTGTGGTGTGGGTGTGTGTGTGTGTGTGATGTGTGTGGTGTGTGTATGTGTGTGTGGTGTGTGTGTGAGAGTGTGTGTGTGTGTGGTGTGTGTGTGTGGTGCGTGTGTGAAAGTGTATATGTACATGTGTGTGAGAGTGTGTGTTTACGTGTGTTGGTGTGAGTGTGTGAGAGTGTGTGTGTGGTGCGTGTGTGTTACATGTGTGGGTGTGAGTGTGTGTGTGAGAGTGTGTGTGTGTCTGGTGTGTGTCTGGTGTGTGTGGTGTGTGTGTGTGTGGGGTGTGTGTGGTGTGTGTGGGGTGTGTGTGTGTGGTGTGTGTGTGAGAGAGTGTGTGTGGTGTGTGTGTGGGGTGTGTGTGTGAGAATGTGTGGTGTGTGTGAGAGAGTGTGTGTGTGGTGTGTGTGTGTGAGAGAGTGTGTGTGGTGCGTGTGTGAGTGTGTATGTACATGTGTGTGAGAGCATGTGAGAGTGTGTTTACGTGTGTATACATGTGTGAGAGAATGTGTTTGAGAGTGTGTGTGTGTTACGTGTGTGGGTGTGAGTGTGTGTGTGTGTGTGTGTGATGCGTGTGAGTGTGGTGTGTGTGGTGCGTGTGTGTGGGGTGTGTGTGTGAGAGAATGTGTGTGGGGTGTGTGTGAGAGAGTGTGTGTGTGTGGGGTGTGTGTGTGTGAGAGTGTGTGGGGTGTGTGTGTGTGAGAGTGTGTGTGAGTGTGTGTGTGTGTGAGAGTGTGTGTGTGGTGTGTGTGTGTGAGAGTGTGTGGGGTGTGTGTGAGTGTGTGTGAGTGTGTGTGGGGTGTGTGTGTGGCAAGTGTGTGTGGTGTGTATGTATGGTGTGTGGGGTGTGTGTGTGTGATGCGTGTGTCTGGTGTGTGGTGCGTGTGTGGGATGTGTGTGTGTGGGGTGTGTGTGGTGTGTGTGTGTGAGAGAGTGTGAGTGGTGTGTGTGTGTGAGAGAGTGTGTGGGGTGTGTGTGTGGGGTGTGTGTGAGTGTGTGTGTGGGGTATGTGTGTGAGAGAGTGTGTGTGTGGTGCGTGTGTGAGAGTGTGTGTACATGTGTGTGAGAGTGTGTGTTTACATGTGTGTGTACATGTGTGAGAGAATGTGTTTGAGAGTGTGTGTGGGTGTGAGTGTGAGAGTGTGTGTGTGTGATGCGTGTGTCTGGTGTGTGTGTGGTGCGTGTGTGGGGTGTGTGTGTGTGGCACGTGTGTGTGGCACGTGTGTGTGGCACGTGTGTGTGGCACGTGTGTGTGGTGTGTGTGTGGTGTGTGTGTGAGAGTGTGTGTGAGAGAGTGTGTGGGGTGTGTGTGTGAGTGTGTGTGTGGTATGTGTGTGAGAGAGTGTGTATGGTGTGTGTTGTGAGAGTGTGTGTCAGGGTGTGTGTGGTGTCTATGTGCGGTGTGTGTGTGTGTCGTGCATGTGTGAGTGTGTGTGTGGTATATGTGTGGTGTGTGGTGTCTGTGTGTGTGAGGTGTGGTGTGTGTGTGGTGTGTCTGTGGTGTGTGAGGTGTGTGTGTGTGGTGTGTGTGTGTGTATGATGTGTGTTGTGTGGTGTGTGGGGGTGTGTGTGTGTATGTGTGTGTGGTGTGTGTGTGAGAGTGTGTGTGTGTGGTGCGTGTGTGAGTGTGTATGTATATGTGTATGAGAGCATGTGAGAGTGTGTGTTTACGTGTGTGTATACATGTGTGAGAGAATGTGTTTGAGAGTGTGTGTGTGTTACGTGTGTGGGTGTGAGTGTGTGTGTGATGCGTGTGTGTGTGGTGTGTGTGTGTGGTGCGTGTGTGTGAGTGTGTGTGTGTGTGTTATGTGTGTGGGTGTGAGTGAGAGTGTGTGGTGTGTATGTGTGGTGTGTGTGTGTGGTGTTTGTGGTGTGTGTGTGTGAGTGGTGTGAGTGTGTGGTGTGTGAGAGTGTGTGTGGTGCGTGTGTGTGTGAGTGTGTGTGGTGTGTGTGTGGTGTGTGTGTGAGTGTGTGTGAGAGTGTGTGTGGTGCGTGTGTGAGTGTGTATGTGTGTGGTGAGTGTGTGTGTGTGGTGTGTGTGGTGCGTGTGTGTGCGTGGTGTGTGTGGTGTCGGTGTGTGAGTGTGTGTGGTGTGTGTGTGCGTGGTGTCTGTGTGTGTGGTGTGTGCGCGTGGTGTGTGCGTGGTGTCTGTGTGTGAGAGTGTGTGTGGGGTGTGTGTGTGATGTGTGTGTGTGTGGTGTGTGTGTGTGAGAGAGTGTGTGCGTGTGTGTGGTGTGTATGTGTGTGGTGTGTGTGTAGTGTGTGGTGTGTGATGGGTGTGTGTGTGTGTGTGGTGTGTGATGTGTGTGTGGTCTGTGTGTGTGGTGTGTGCGCGTGGTGTGTGCGTGGTGTCTGTGTGTGAGAGTGTGCGCATGGTGTGTGTGTGTGGGGTGTGTGTGTGGGGTGTGTGTGTGATGTGTGTGGTGTGTGTGTGAGAGAGTGTGTGCGTGTGTGTGGTGTGTGGTGTGTATGTGCGTGGTGTGTGTGTGTGTGTGTGTGGTGTGTGTGTGTGGTGTGTGATGGGTGTGTGGTGTGTGTGTGTGGTGTGTGATGTGTGTGTGGTGTGTGAGTGTGTGTGGTGTCTGTGTGTGTGTGGTGTGTGTGCGTGGTGTCTGTGTGGGGTGTGTGTGTGTGTGGGGTGTGTGTGTGATGTGTGTGTGTGGGGTGTGTGTGTGATGTGTGTGTGTGGTGTGTGTGTGTGTGTGAGAGAGTGTGTGTGTGTGGTGTGTGTGAGGGTGTGTGTGTGTGCGTGGTGTGTGTGTGTGTGTTACGTGTGTGGGTGTGAGTGTGTGTGTGTTAGAGTGTGCGTGTGTGTCTGGTGTATGTCTGGTGTGTGTGTGAGGTGGGTGTGTAGTGTGTGTGTGTGGTGTGTGTGTGGTGTGTGATGGGTGTGTGGTGTGTGTGTGTGTGGTGTGTGATGTGTGTGTGGTCTGTGTGTGTGGTGTGTGCGCGTGGTGTGTGCGTGGTGTCTGTGTGGTGTCTGTGTGTGAGAGTGTGCGCGTGGTGTGTGTGTGTGGGGTGTGTGTGTGATGTGTGTGGTGTGTGTGTGAGAGAGTGTGTGTGTGTGGTGTGTATGTGCGTGGTGTGTAGTGTGTGTGATGGGTGTGTGGTGTGTGTGTGTGTGTGTGGTGTGTGATGGGTGTGTGGTGTGTGTGTGTGGTGTGTGATGTGTGTGTGGTGTGTGTGTGGTGTGTGTGTGGTGTGTGATGTGTGTGTGGTGTGTGTGTGGTGTGTGGTGTGTGTGTGGTGTGTGTGTGTGGTGTGTGTGTGGTGTGTGTGTGGGGTGTGTGTGTGATGTGTGTGTGTGGTGTGTGTGTGTGTGTGAGAGAGTGTGTGTGTGTGGTGTGTGTGTGGTATGTGTGTGAGGGTGTGTGTGTGTGCGTGGTGTGTGTAAGTGCGTGTGTGGGTGTGAGTGTGTGTGTGTTAGAGTGTGCGTGTGTGTCTGGTGTGTGTGTGTGGTGCGTGTGTGGTGTGTGTGAGGTGGGTGTGTAGTGTGTGTGTGTGTGGTGTGTGATGTGTGTGTGTGTGCGCGAGGGTGTGTGTGTGTGAGAGTGTGTGTGTGTGTGAGAGTGTGTGTGTGTGAGGGTGTGTGTGTGATGTGTGTGTGTGTGTGTGTGAGAGTGTATGATGTGTGTGTGTGATGTGTGATGTGTGTGTGGTGTGTGTGTGGTGTGTGAGTGTGTGTGTGGTGTCTGTGTCTGTGTGGTGTGTGTGCGTGGTGTCTGTGATGTGTGTGTGATGTGTGTGTGTGGTGTGTGTGTGGTACGTGTGTGAGGGTGTGTGTGTGTGCGTGGTGTGTGTGAGTGTGTGTCTGTGTTACGTGTGTGGGTGTGAGTGTGTGTGTGTTAGAGTGTGCGTGTGTGTCTGGTGTGTGTGGGTGTGAGTGTGTGTGTGTTAGAGTGTGCGTGTGTGTCTGGTGTGTGTGTGGTGCGTGTGTGGTGTGTGTGTGTGGTGTGTGATGTGTGTGTGTGTGCGCGAGGGTGTATGTGTGTGGTGTGTGTGTGTGAGAGTGTGTGTGTGATGTGAGTGTGTGTGATGTGTGTGTGTGTGTGATGTGTGTGTGTGTGATGTGTGTGATGTGTGTGTGTGTGTGTGTGAGAGTGTGTGGGGTGCGTGTGTGTGTGGGGTGCGTGTGTGTGTGTGGTGTGTGTGTGTGAGAGTGTGTGGGGTATGTGTGTGAGAATGTGTGTGTATGGTGTGTGTGTGAGAGGGTGTGTGTGTGTGAGAGTGTGTGTGTGGTGTGTGTGTGAGAGTGTGTGGGGTGTGTGTGAGTGTGTGTGGGGTGTGTATGTGTATGGTGTGTGTGGTAAGTGTGTGTGTGTGGTGTGTGTGTGGCAAGTGTGTGTGGTGTGTATGTATGGTGTGTGTTGTGTGGTGTGTGGGGTGAGAGTGTGTGAGAGTGTGTGTGTACATGTGTGTAAGAGTGTGTGCTTACGTGTGTGTGTACATGTGTGAGAGAATGTGTTTGAGAGTGTGTGTGTGTTACGTGTGTGGGTGTGAGTGTGTGAGAGTGTGTGTGTGATGCGTGTGTCTGTGGTGTGTGTGTGGTGCGTGTGTGTGGGTGGTGTGTGAGAGAGTGTGTGGTATGTGATGTGTGGTGTGTGTGTGTTTGTGAGAGTGTGTGTGGTATATGTGTGTGAGAGTGTGTGTGTGGTATGTGTGTGTGTGAGAGTGTGTGTGTGTGGTATGTGTGTGGGTGTGAGTGTGTGTGTGTTAGAGTGTGCGTGTGTGTGTGGTGTGTGTGAGGTGGGTGTGTAGTGTGTGTGTGTGTGCGCGAGTGTGTGAGGGTGTGTGTGTGAGGGTGTGTGTGTGATGTGTGTGTGTGTGATGTGTGTGTGTGTGAGAGTGTATGATGTGTGTGTGTGTGATGTGTGTGGATGTGTGTGTGATGTGTGATGTGTGTGTGTGTGTGTGTGAGAGTGTGGGGTGCGTGTGTGTGTGGGGTGTGTGTGTGAGAGTGTGTGGGGTGTGTGTGAGAATGTGTGTGTATGGTGTGTGTGTGAGAGGGTGTGTGTGTGTGTGAGAGTGTGTGTGTGGTGTGTGTGTGAGAGTGTGTGGGGTGTGTGTGAGTGTGTGTGGGGTGTGTATGTGTATGGTGTGTGTGGTAAGTGTGTGTGTGTGTGTGGTGTGTGTGGCAAGTGTGTGTGGTGTGTATGTATGGTGTGTGTTGTGTGGTGTGTGGGGTGTGTGTGTGAGAGAGTGTGTGAGAGTGTGTGTGTACATGTGTGTAAGAGTGTGTGCTTACGTGTGTGTGTACATGTGTGAGAGAATGTGTTTGAGAGTGTGTGTGTGTTACGTGTGTGGGTGTGAGTGTGTGAGAGTGTGTGTGTGTGATGCGTGTGTGGTGTGTGTGTGGTGCGTGTGTGTGGGTGGTGTGTGAGAGAGTGTGTGGTATGTGATGTGTATGTGATGTGTGGTGTGTGTGTGTGTGAGAGTGTGTGTGTGTGTGTGGTATATGTGTGTGAGAGTGTGTGTGTGGTATGTGTGTGTGTGTGTGTGAGAGTGTGTGTGTGTGTGTGTGTGTGTGTGGTATGTGTGTGGTGTGTGTGTGGTATGTGTGTATGTGTGGTGTGTGTGTGAGAGAGAGTGTGTGTGGTATGTGTGTGTATGTGTGTGATGTGTGTGGTGTATGTGTGTGGTGTGTGTGTGATGTGGGTGTGTGTGTGATGTGTGTGTGTGTGTGTGATGTGTGTGTGAGAGTGTGTGGTGTGTGTGAGAGTGTGTGATGTGTGTGTGAGAGTGTGTGATTGTGTGTGTGTGTGTGATGTGTGTGTGTGTGAGAGTGTGTGATGTGTGTGTGTGTGATGTGTGTGTGTGTGTGTGAGAGTGTTTGATGTGTGTGTGTGTGTGATGTGTGTGTGTGTGTGAGAGAGTGTGTGATGTGTGTGTGTGTGCGCGAGAGTGTGTGTGTGTGAGAGAGTGTGTGTGTGAGGGTGTGTGGTGTGTGTGTGTGATGTGAGAGTGTGTGATGTGTGTGTGTGTGGTGTGTGTGTGTGTGTGAGAGTGTGTGATGTGTGTGTGTGTGCGCGAGGGTGTATGTGTGTGGTGTGTAGTGTGTGTGTGTGTGGTGTGTGATGTGTGTGTGTGTGTGCGCGAGGGTGTATGTGTGAGAGTGTGTGCGTGTGTGAGGGTGTGTGTGTGATGTGTGTGTGTGATGTGAGTGTGTGTGATGTGTGTGTGTGATGTGTGTGTGTGTGTGTGTGAGAGTGTGTGGGTGCGTGTGTGTGTGGGGTGCGTGTGTGTGTGGGGTGCGTGTGTGTGTGTGGTGTGTGTGTGTGAGAGTGTGTGGGGTATGTGTGTGAGAATGTGTGTGTATGGTGTGTGTGTGAGAGGGTGTGTGTGTGTGAGAGTGTGTGTGTGAGAGTGTGTGGGGTGTGTGTGAGTGTGTGTGGGGTGTGTATGTGTATGGTGTGTGTGGTAAGTGTGTGTGTGTGGTGTGTGTGTGGCAAGTGTGTGTGGTGTGTATGTATGGTGTGTGGTGTGTGGGGTGAGAGTGTGTGAGAGTGTGTGTGTACATGTGTGTAAGAGTGTGTGCTTACGTGTGTGTGTACATGTGTGAGAGAATGTGTTTGAGAGTGTGTGTGTGTTACGTGTGTGGGTGTGAGTGTGTGAGAGTGTGTGTGTGATGCGTGTGTCTGTGGTGTGTGTGTGGTGCGTGTGTGTGGGTGGTGTGTGAGAGAGTGTGTGGTATGTGATGTGTGGTGTGTGTGTGTTTGTGAGAGTGTGTGTGGTATATGTGTGTGAGAGTGTGTGTGTGGTATGTGTGTGTGTGAGAGTGTGTGTGTGTGGTATGTGTGTGGGTGTGAGTGTGTGTGTGTTAGAGTGTGCGTGTGTGTGTGGTGTGTGTGAGGTGGGTGTGTAGTGTGTGTGTGTGTGCGCGAGTGTGTGTGTGTGGTGTGTGAGGGTGTGTGTGTGATGTGTGTGTGTGTGATGTGTGTGTGTGTGAGAGTGTATGATGTGTGTGTGTGTGATGTGTGTGGATGTGTGTGTGATGTGTGATGTGTGTGTGTGCGAGAGTGTGTGTGTGTGAGAGTGTGGGGTGCGTGTGTGTGTGGGGTGTGTGTGTGAGAGTGTGTGGGGTGTGTGTGAGAATGTGTGTGTATGGTGTGTGTGTGAGAGGGTGTGTGTGTGTGTGAGAGGGTGTGTGTGTGTGTGAGAGTGTGTGTGTGGTGTGTGTGTGAGAGTGTGTGGGGTGTGTGTGAGTGTGTGTGGGGTGTGTATGTGTATGGTGTGTGTGGTAAGTGTGTGTGTGTGTGGTGTGTGTGGCAAGTGTGTGTGGTGTGTATGTATGGTGTGTGTTGTGTGGTGTGTGGGGTGTGTGTGTGAGAGAGTGTGTGAGAGTGTGTGTGTACATGTGTGTAAGAGTGTGTGCTTACGTGTGTGTGTACATGTGTGAGAGAATGTGTTTGAGAGTGTGTGTGTGTTACGTGTGTGGGTGTGAGTGTGTGAGAGTGTGTGTGTGTGATGCGTGTGTGGTGTGTGTGTGGTGTGTGTGTGTGGGTGGTGTGTGAGAGAGTGTGTGGTATGTGATGTGTATGTGATGTGTGGTGTGTGTGTGTGTGAGAGTGTGTGTGTGTGTGTGGTATATGTGTGTGAGAGTGTGTGTGTGGTATGTGTGTGTGTGTGTGTGTGTGTGGTATGTGTGTGTGTGTGTGTGAGAGTGTGTGTGTGTGTGAGAGTGTGTGTGTGTGTGAGTGTGTGTGGTATGTGTGTGGTGTGTGTGTGGTATGTGTGTATGTGTGGTGTGTGTGTGAGAGAGAGTGTGTGTGTGTGTGTGGTGTATGTGTGTGGTGTGTGTGTGATGTGTGTGTGTGTGTGATGTGTGTGTGAGAGTGTGTGGTGTGTGTGAGAGTGTATGATGTGTGTGTGTGTGAGAGTGTGTGATTGTGTGTGTGTGTGT